>NC_080085.1:72281954-72581954 GCF_949987535.1 Balaenoptera acutorostrata
TCAGGCTCCCAGACTTTAGACTATACTACAAAGCTACAGTAATCAAGACAGTATGGTACTGGCACAAAAACAGAAATATACATCAATGGAACAGGATAGAAAGCCCAGAGATAAACCCACACACATATGGTCACCTTATTTTTGATAAAGGAGTCAAGAATATGCAGTGGAAAAATGATAGCCTCTTCAGTAAGTGGTGCTGGGAAAACTGGACAGCTACATATAAAAGAATGAAATTAGAACACTCCCTAAAACCATACACAAAAATAAACTCAAAATGGATTAAAGACCTAAATGTAACACCAGACACTATAAAACTCTTAGAGGAAAACATAGGCGGAACACTGTCTGACATAAATCACAGAAAGATCCTTTTTGACCCACCTCCTAGAGAAATGGAAATAAAAACAAAAGAAAACAAATGGGACTTAATGAAACTTAAAAGCTTTTGAACAGCAAAGGAAAACATAAACAAGACAAAAAGTCAACCCTTAGAATGGGAGAAAATATTTTCAAATGAAGCAACTGACAAAGGAGTAATCTCCAAAATTTACCATCAGCTCATGTAGCTCAATATCAAAAGAAACAAACAGCCCAATCCAAAAATGGACTGGAGACCTAAATAGACATTTCTCCAAAGAAGATAAACAGATTGTCAACAAACACATGAACGGATGCTCAACATCACTGATCAGTAGAGAAATGCAAATCAAAACTACAATGAGGTATCACCTCACACCAGTCAGAATGGCCATCATCAAAAAATCTAGAAAAAAAAATCTACAAATAATAAATGCTGGAGAGGATGTGGAGAAAAGGGAACCCTCTTGCACTGTTGGTGGGAATGTAAATTGATACAGCCACTATGGAGAACAGTATGGAGGTTCCTTAAAAAACTAAAAATAAAACTACCATACGACCCAGCAATACCACTACTGGGCATATACCCTGAGAAAATCATAATTCAAAAAGGGTCATGTATCACACTGTTCATTGCAGCTCTATTTACAATAGCCAGGACATGGAAGCAACCTAAGTGTCCATCAACAGATGAATGGATAAAGAAGATGTGGCACATATATACAATAGAATATTACTCAGCCATAAAAAGAAATGAAATTGAGTTATCTGTAGTAAGGTGGATGGACCTAGAGTCTGTCATGAAGAGTGAAGTCAGAAAGAGAAAAACAAATACCTTATGTTTACACATATATATGGAATCTAAAAAAAAATGCTTCTGAAAATCTTAGAGGCAGGACAGGAATAAAGACACAGATGTAGTGAATGTACCTGAGGACATGGGGAGGGGGAAGGGTAAGCTGGGATGAAGTGAGAGAGTGGCATGGACAAATATATACTATCAAATGTAAACTAGATAGCTAGTGGGAAGCAGCTACATAGCACAGGGAGATCAGCTCAGTGCTTTGTGACCACCTAGAAGGGTGGGATAGGGAGGTTGGGAGGGAGATGCAAGAGGGAGGAGATATGGGGATATATGTATATGTACAGCTGATTCAGTTTGTTATAAAGCAGAAACTAACACACCATTGTAAAGCAATTATACTGCAATAAAGTTGTTAAAAAAAAGATATAGCCACTCTCTGCAACAAACATACACACACAAAAGTAAATATAAATGGGTCATAAGCTACCAAATATAAGATACCTATGCTTATTTTGACAATGTAAAAAATTAACTCATTTCAGTCATCTACTAAAGAAGAATCATAACATATTTTTTCTTACCTGGACAGTGTTTGGAGAAGTATGGGACCAAGTGGTGAAATATGATATCAGGTATCTTTTATCAGTGACCTATTACTGAATGCTTACCAAATGTGAAGGCTGTCTTGGGAGATGGAAAAATTCCTCATAACAAATCTAGACATATTAAAATCATATTAACTATAATTCAGCTTTGCTAATCTTACGCTATATATATGGAGAGTGGGAAGCATTTTATTTAATTTTGCTTGTTTTAATTGAAGAAATCAAATGGCCATGAAAGTCTAAAGGGACAATAATTTCGATGGAGCAGACTGCTTATCTAAAACAGTCAATCACAAAGCAGCATCAGGCCAGGATAGGCAATACATAAATTTCAAATTTAAAGAATACTGTTTTAAAGAATCTATGCATCATAGAGCAGTCTCTACAATCCACCATTACATAAAAAATAAAATAGGGCTTCCCTGGTGGCGCAGTGGTTGAGAATCTGCCTGCCAATGCAGGGGACACGGGTTCGAGCCCTGGTCTGGGAAGATCCCACATACCGCAGAGCAACTGGGCCCGTGAGCCACAATTGCTGAGCCTGCGCATCTGGAGCCTGTGCTCCGCAACAAGAGAGGCCGTGATAATGAGAGGCCCGCGCACCGCGATGAAGAGTGGCCCCCGCTTGCCACAACTAGAGAAAGCCCTCGCACAGAAATGAAGACCAACACAGACATAAATAAATAAATAATAAATTTAAAAAAAAAAAATAATAAAATAAAATAAAATAAAATAAAAACAAAGCCACCCACAAAACAACACACAGCTGCCAGCATCACATTGGAATAGGCAACCACAACCAGAAAAATAAATAAATAAAAACAAATCCTATATATGAAACTACTAAAAAGGGGGAAGATAAATTTATATGGTTGAGAAACTCTTGGGATTAGGAACCAAGATGGCGGAGTAAAAGAACGTGCTCTCACTCCCTCTTGCGAGAACACCAGAATCACAACTAGCTGTTGGACAATCATCGACACGAAGACACTGGAACTCACCAGAAAAGATACCCCACATCCAAAGACAAAGGAGAAGCCACAATGAGATGGTAGGAGGGGCGCAATCACAGTAAAATCAAATCCCATAACTGGTGGGTGGGTGACTCACAGACTGGAGAACACTTATACCACAAAAGTCCACCCACTGGACTGAAGGATCTGAGCCCCACGTCAGGCTTCCCAACCTGGGGGTCCAGCAACAGGAGGAGGAATTCCTAGAAAATCAGACTTTGAAGGCTAATGGGATTTGATTGAAGGACTTCGAAAGGACTGGGAGAAACAGAGACTCCACTCTTGGAGGGCACACACAAAGTAGTGTGCGCATCGGGACCCAGGGGAAGGAGCAGTGACCCCAGGGGACACTGAAACACACCAACCTGCTAGTGTTGGAGGGTCTCCTGCAGAGGCGGGGGGTGGTTGTGGCTCACCGTGGGGACAAGGACACTGGCAGCAGAAGCACTGGGAAGTACCCCTTGGCGTGAGCCCTCCCAGAGTCAGCCATTAGCCCCACCAAAGAGCCCAGGGAGGCTGCAGTGTTGGGTTGCCTCAGGCCAAACAACCAACAGGGAGGGAACCCAGCCCCACCAACCAGCAGTCAAGTGGATTAAAGTTTTACTGAGCTCTGCCAACCAGAGCAACAGTCAGCTCTACCCACCACCAGTCCCTCCCATCAGGAAACTTGCACAAGCCTCTTAGATAGCCTCATCCACCAGAGGGCAGACAGCAGAAACAAGAAGAAATACAATCCTGCAGCCTGTGGAACAAAAACCACATTCACAGAAAGATAGACAAGATGAAAATGCAGAGGGCTATGTACCAGATGAAGGAACAAGATAAAACCCCAGAAAAACAACTAAAGGAAGTGGAGATAGGCAACCTTCCAGAAAAAGAATTCAGAAAAATAATAGTGAAGATGATCCAGAACCTCGGAAAAACAATGGAGGCAAAGGTCGAGAAGATGCAAGAAATGTGTAACAAAGACCTAGAAGAATTAAAGAACAAACAAACAGAGATGACCAATACAATACAATAACTGAAATGAAAACTACACTAGAAGGAATCAATAGCAGAATAACTGAGGCAGAAGAACGGATAAGTGACCTGGAAGACAGAATGGTGGAATTCACTGCTGCAGAACAGAATAAAGAAAAAAGAATGAAAAGAGAAGAAGACAGTCCAAGAGACCTCTGGGACAACATTAAACACAACAACATTCGCATTATACAGGTCCCAGAAGGAGACGAGAGAGAGAAAGGACCCGAAAAAATATTTGAAGAGACTTTAGTAGAAAACTTCCTTAACATGGGAAAGGAAATAGCCACTGAAGTCCAGGAAGCGCAGAGGGTCCCATACAGGATAAACTCAAGGAGAAACACACCGAGACACATAGTAATCAAATTGGCAAAAATTAAAGACAAAGAAAAATTATTGAAAGCAGCAAGGGAAAAACAACAAATAACATACAAGGTAACTCCCATAAGGTTAACAGCTGATTTTTCAGCACAAACTCTACAAGCCAGAGGGAAGTGGAATGATATACTTCAAGTGATGAAAGGGAAGAACCTACAACCAAGATTACTCTACCTGGCAAGGATCTCATTCAGATTTGATGGAGAAATCAAAAGCTTTACAGACAAGCAAAAGCTAAGAGAATTCAGCACTACCAAACCAGCTCTACAACAAACGCTAAAGGAACTTCTCTAAGTGGGGAACACAAGAGAAGAAAAGGACCTACAAAAACAAACCCACAACAATTAAGAAAATCGTCAAAGGAACATAAATATCGATAATTACCTTAAACGTGAATGGATTAAATGCTCCAACCAAAAGACACAGGCTTGCTGAATGGATAGAAAAACAAGACCCATCTATATGCTGTCTACAAGAGACGCACTTCAGATGTAGGGACACATACAGACTAAAAGGGAGGGGATGGAAAAAGATATTCCATGCAAATGGAAATCAAAAGAAAGCTGGAGTAGCAATACTCATATCAGATAAAATAGACTTTAAAATAAAGAATGTTACAAGAGACAAGGAAGGACACTACATAATGATCAAGGGATCAATCCAAGAAGAGAATGTAACAATTATAAATATATATGCACCCAACATAGGAGCACCTCAATACATGAGGCAACTGCTAACAGCTATAAAAGAGGAAATCGAAAGTAACACAATAATAGTGGGGGACTTTAACACCTCACTTACACCAATGGACAGATCATCCAAAATGAAAATAAATAAGGAAACAGAAGTTTTAAATGACACAATAGACCAGATAGATTTAATTGATATCTATAGGACATTCCATCCAAAAACAGCAGGTTACACTTTCTTCTCAAGTGCGCACGGAACATTCTCCAGGATAGATCACATCTTGGGTCACAAATCAAGCCTCAGTAAATTTAAAAAAATTGAAATCATATCAAGCACATATGGTCATATCTGATCACAACGCCATGAGATTAGGAATCAATTACAGGGAAAAAATCGTAACAAACACAAACATATGGAGGCTAAACAATACGTTACTAAATAACCAAGAGATCACTGAAGAAATCAAAGAGGAAATCAAAAGATACCTAGAGACAAATGACAATGAAAACACGACGATCCAAAACCTATGGGATGCAGCAAAAGCAGTTCTAAGAGGGAAGTTTATAGCTATACAAGCCTACCTAAAGAAACAAGAAAAATCTCAAACAATCTAACCTTACACCTAAAGGAACTAGAGAAAGAAGAACAAACAAAACCCAAAGTTAGCAGAAAGAAAGAAATCATAGAGATCACAGCAGAAATAAATGAAATGGAAACAAAGAAAACAACAGCAAAGATCAATAAACCTAAAAGCTTGTTATTTGAGAAGATAAACCAAATTGATAAACCATTAGCCAGACTCATCAAGAAAAAGAGGGAGAGGACTCAAATCAATAAAATTAAAAATGAGAAAGGAGAAGTTACAACAGACACCACAGAAATACAAAGCATCCTAAGAGACTACTACAAGCAACTCTATGCCAATAAAATGGACAACCTGGACGAAATGGACAAATTCTTAGAAATATGCAACCTTCCAAGACTGAACCAGGAAGAAATAGAAAATATGAACAGACCAATCACAAGTAATGAAATTGAAACTGTGATTAAAATTCTTCCAACAAACAGAAGTCCAGGACCAGATGGCTTCAGAGGTGAATTCTATCAAACAATTAGACAAGAGCTAACACCCATCCTTCTCAAACTCTTCCAAAAAACTGCTGAGGAAGGAACATTCCCATACTCATTCTATGAGGCCATCATCACCCTGATACCAAACCAGACAAAGATACTACAAAAAAAGAATATTACAGACCAATATCACTGATGAATATAGATGCAAAAATCCTCAACAAAATACTAGCAGACAGATTCCAACAACACATTAAAAGGATCATACACCATGATCATGTGGGATTTATCCCAGGGATGCAAGGATTCCTCAGTATATGTAAATCAATCAATGTGATAAACCATATTAACAAATTGAAGAATAAAAACCATATGATCATTTCAATAGATGCAGAAAAAGCTTTTGACAAAATTCAACACACGTTTATGATAAAAACTCTCCAGAAAGTGGCATAGAGGGAACCTAACTCAACATATTAAAGGCCATATAGGAAAAACCCACAGCAAACATCATTCTCAGTGGTGAAAAACTGAAAGCATTTCCTCTAAGGTCAGGAACAAGACAAGGATGTCCACTCTCGCCACTATTATTCAACATAGGTTTGGAAGTTCTAGCCACAGCAATCAGAGAAGAAAAAGAAATAAAAGGAATACAAATTCGAAAAGAAGAAGTAAAACTGTCACTGTTTGCAGATGACATGATACTATACATAGAGAGTCCTAAAACTGCCACCAGAAAACTACTAGAGCTAATCAATGAATTTGGTAAAGTTGCAGGATACAAAATTAATGCACAGAAATCTCTTGCATTCCTATACACCAATGATGAAAAATCTGAAAGAGAAATTAAGGAAACACTCCCATTTACCATTGCAACAAAAAGAATAAAATACCTAGGAATAAACCTACCTAGGGAAACAAAAGACCTGTATGCAGAAAACTATAAGACACTGATGAAAGAAATTAAAGATGATACCAACAGGCGGAGAGATATACCATGTTCTTGGATTGGAAGAATCAATATTGTGAAAATGACTATACTACCCAAAGAAATCTACAGATTCAATGCAATTCCTATCAAATTACCAAAGGCATTTTGTACAGAACTAGAACAAAAAATCTTAAAATTTGTATGGAGACACAGAAGACCCCGAATAGCCAAAACAGTCTTGAGGGAAAAAATTGGAGCTGGAGGAATCAGACTTCCTGACTTCAGACTATACTACAAAGCTACAGTAATCAAGACAATATGGTACTGGCACAATAACAGAAATATAGATCAATGGAACAAGATAGAAAGGCCAGAGGTAAACCCACACACCTATGGTCAACTAATCTATGACAAAGGAGGCAAGGATATACAATGGAGAAAAGACAGTCTCGTCAATAAGTGGTGCTGGGAAAACTGGACAGGTACATGTAAAAGTATGAAATTAGAACACTCCCTAACACCATACACAAAAATAAACTCAAAATGGATTAGAGACGTGAATATAAGACCAGAGAATATAAAACTCTTAGAGGAAAACATAGGAAGAACAGTCTCTGACATAAATCACAGCAAGATCTTTTTTGATCCACCTCCTACAGTAATGGAAATAAAAACAAAAATAAACAAATGGGATCTAATGGAACTTCAAAGCTTTTGCACAGCAAAGGAAACCATAAACAAGATGAAAAGACAACCCTCAGAATGGGAGAAAATATTTGCAAACGAATGAACGGACAAAGGATTAATCTCCAAAATATATAAACAGCTCATGCAGCTCAATAGTAAAAAATCAAAAACTCAATCCAAAAACGGGCAGAAATGTAAATAGATATTTCTCCAAAGAAGACATACAGATGGCCAAGAAGCACATGAAAAGATGCTCAACATCACTAATTATTAGAGAAATGCAAATCAAAACTACAATGAGGTATCACCTCACACTGGTCAGAATGGCCATCATCAAAATCTACAAACAGTAAATGCTGGAGAGGGTGTGGAGAAAAGGGAACCCTCTTGCACTGTTGGTGGGAATGTAAATTGATACAGCCACAACGGAGAACAGTATGGAGGTTCCTTAATAAACTAAAAATAGAATTACCATATGATCCAGCAATCCCACTACTGGGCATATACCTAGAGAAAACCATAATTCAAAAAGACACATGCACCCCAATGTTCACTGCAGCACTATTTACGATAGCCAAGTCATGGAAGCAACCTAAATGCCCATCGACAGACAAATGGATAAAGAAGATGTGGTACATATATACAATGGAATATTACTCAGCCATAAAAAAGAACGAAATTGGGTGATTTGTTGAGACGTGGATGGATCTAGAGACTGTCATACAGAGTGAAGCAAGTCAGAAAGAGAAAAACAAATATCGTATATTAACACATATATGTGGAACCTAGAAAAATGGTACAGATGAACCAGTTTGCAGGGCAGAAATTGAGACACAGATGTTGAGAACAAACGTATGGACACCAAAGGGGGAAAGCGGCAGGGGGGTGGGGGTGGGGGTGTGATGAATTGGGCGATTGGGATTGACATGTATACACTGATGTGTATAAAATTGATGAGTAATAAGGACCTGCTGTATAAAAAAATAAATAAAATAAAATTCGAAAATTAAAAAAAAAAAAATGACCCCAATGCTCACAATGACCCCAACTCTGGCCACACACTAAGCCCTGACACCAGGCACAGGGTGAGGTTTAACCCCAGTGGCAGACAAGCCCTAAATCTTAGTAGTCACTGGCCATTTGCTCAGGCCTCAAATTCTCCCATGAACCCAGTCCTTCATGTGGAAAATTAAGCCTCTCTAGCCCTGCTACAGATCCCAAACTTAGCCCTACTCTCCAAAACTGTCCCTACAAAATCCCAGCGGGTTTTCTAAGGATTCTTACTTCTAGAATCTAGAGGCACAAGAAAACAGATGGACTAAACAGATGGGAAAGGCCCCCGAGTGGTAAGGTTGTTGATGCTGGAAGGTCCTTTAGACAGCATCCCACCTCACCCCCTCATTTTACAGCCAGGCCCAGAGAAGTTAATAAGTAACTTGTTCAAGGTCACACAGTGAGTCCACAGCAGAACCAGAATGGGAACCCAGGTCTCCTCTCAGTCCAGTGCTTTCTCTGTCCTGCCTCACTCAGAGAGAGTAGGGAGCATCTCTCATCTGGTAAAACAGCTCCCAGAATTTCCTTTGGGAACCCACTTTTCCCCTGTTCTCTACCCAGGATTTTGGTCAAATCCAATCCACGCAGCACCAAGTATTCCCATGGCCCTGTGATCAGTTGTGGGCTAGACTCAGGAGCCAGGCAAGGCAAGGCAAAAAAGTTAAAAAATAAAATAAAATTTATATGGTTAGTGTTTCTTATCACCCAGATCATTTAACTGACACAAAATGAATATCTGAACTCTCACACAGCAGAAATACATAATGCTTTAAGTCCCAATAACTCAGGCCACAAATTAAATCAAATTCTTGGAAGTGATTCTAGGTTCCTTATTCTGCAAAACTTTAGATTCCCCTTTCTAGCCACTGAAGTTGACTGCCTAATGTAAATCACATTAACATCGAGCACTATATTTTTACTGAATTTATTTATTTATTTTATTTTTGGCTGTGTTGGGTCTTTGTTTCTGTGCGAGGGCTTTCTCTAATTGTGGCAAGTGGAGGCCACTCTTCATCGCGGTGTGCGGGCCTCTCACCATCGTGGCCTCTCTTGTTGCGGAGCACAGGCTCCAGGCGCGCAGGCTCAGTAGTTGTGGCTCACGGGCCCAGTTGCTCCGTGGCATGTGGGATCTTCCCAGACCAGGGCTCGAACCCGTGTCCCCTGCATTAGCAGGCAGATTCTCAACCACTGCGCCACCAGGGAAGCCCTCTTGGCTCATTTTTTAAGATTAATTTTTATTGGAGTATAGTTGATTTGCAATGCTGTGTTAGTTTCTGCTGTACAGCAAAGTGAATCAGTTATACATATACATACATCTACTACTTTTTAGATTCTTTTCCCATATAGGTCATTACAGAGCACTGAGTAGAGTTCCCTGTGCTATACAGTAGGTTCTTATTAGTTATCTATTTTATATATAGTAGTGTGTATATGTCAATCCCAATCTCCCAATTTATCCCTCCCCCCTTCCCCTTTGGTAACCATAAGTTTGTTTTCTACATCTGTGACTCTGTTTTGTAAATAAGTTCATTTGTACCATCATTTTTTTTATTAAAGTTAGAAAAGTAAATATTTAACAATAACCCTATGTATATGTCTATGTGTTTACATTGGCTACACATGTACACATACATACATACACACACACATTTTTTTTTTCCTCCTGTGCTGTGGGGCATGGTATTTCCCTGTTAATTTATTAATACTGAACTACACACTTCCCCATTGCCTTTGTATTTCCTTATACTCTATCGTTTATAAACTAGCAACATAAATATTACTATGCCTTAGCGCGTATGATCTGCAGATAAAGCTCTAGATGATTTTGATAGAAGTTTACATTTAATTACATTCAAAATTAACATAAAAGCTATTATGTAAATTACAAAAGCTAAAATGACAACATTTTACGTCCCATCTTGTTAATCAGAACTGAGATTACTGTTACAACGTCAGTATCTGCAGAGAAAGTTGATTTTTACATAGGACATTTCAAGGGAGAGTATTGGACAAACCCAATTTTAATCTCTCTGCTGGTTCCTATCTGAGAAAAATTCATTTTAACAGGTTTCAGGGGGAAAATAAAGACATGAAGGATGATTTTATCCACAGCTAAATAAGAAAAGAACAGTGCTTTCCTTATTTTCCACTTCTTTGCATCTACACAATACACAACTGACCTAACATGAGGCACACTGGGTCATTAAGCCTTGATTCTGCTACTTGTTAGTTTTATGGCCTAGTATAAATCATAATAACCTGTACAGGTCTCAGTAGACTTATATATACAATGAAAGTATTATAGAATACTATCTCTGAGGCTCCTTCCAGGTTTAAACAAAATCTACAATTCTATGAAAATATCTATAGAAATGATAATCAAAATAACAACATCGATGGGGATGTCTACTTTAGTCAGACCCTCCCTAAAATCTTAAGAACTCTCTTCTGTATAACTAGACCTTGTAAAACGGGAGACTAGGATCACAGGCCTTGCATAGAATGGCCTGCCTAATAGCTAAGCAGTCTTTTAAACCAGTTAGAAATTTCTGAAATAATTTACATGCAGTCCTTTTTGAAAGCCAGGAAATAGATTTTAAATGACCTCAATTTATCCTTTTAGTTAAATATTTTCTCGTTAGATCTCCTTTCTACCCTAAAGTTGAAGCCAGTCTTATTTAATTCAGAGGATTCTATATTTAAATAATCCAGTTACTCATATACTGGTAATAAAAACTTCATCCATTACACTTAAAATGGGTAAATTTCATGGCATGCAAATTATGCCCCAATAAAGTTGTTAAAAAAAAACTTTATGGATAAGAATTTCTGGCAAGAAAATCTGGCCTATATTTTGAACTGTTGCCGTTTTATTAATAATTGGATTTGCTTATTAACTTACCTAAATACATTTATTTAATTGACAGAAGATTTTCTCCTTTCATATTATTCTCTTTCCTTATAGTCTAAAAATGTAGCTTAATAAGTTAACATGAGTACTTACTTGGCAAGAATCTGCTTCTCCCTCTTCCATTGGCTCATCAACCATTTTAAGACCATTCACCTGAAAAATATTGTTCAAAAACTGAAGTTCAAGAGTAATAGAACAAGAGTAGTAACTAAGAAAAATATAACCCTAGGCACTGCCCTTCACAATTTAACAAGATCCACACTTACTGAAACACAAAAGGACAAAGGACACATAGAAGGTACTTAAAAAAGGAACATTATTAATATGATTTCCAGATTGTCTTTGAAAATCCTTGAATTTCAGAGCTGTGTATTTCATTTCATATTGTTTAGAGCTTTGCTATGGTGAATGAACATACACTAAACATATGACATGTATACATTCACTAGGACTGTCCCGAACCAAATATTTATGAGACAGGAAAAATACCACAGAGGAAATTTATTGTGAGGATATATTCAAAGCAAATTAGGATGGGAAGAGTTTCATATAATTGCACTGTTGTGAATTCCTTTCCTTTCGATAAGTTCAATTAAAATTTGAGTTACTCTACAGAAGAAATAATAAACTATAGGAGAAAAATATAAATGGCCATGGAAACAAAATTATTTCAAAATACAAAGCTTAGTGGGTAATAATACTCTTCAAGCAATACTTCAGGAAGGAGTAAGCGTAGAGAACTTAGATCAAGGGTCTGCAAGCTGTAGCCCATGGGCCAAATCTGGCCCGCTGTTTTTATAAATAATATTTTACTGGAACACAGACACATCCATTTGTTTCCGTATTATCTATGGCTGCTTTCTCACTTCAACAGCAGAGTTGAACAGTTGACAGAGAACCTACGCCTGTAAAGCCTAAAATATTTACTATTTGGCCCTTTACAGAAAAAGTCTGCCAACCACTGATCTAAGATGTTTGAAAATTAAGCAACAGCAAGATGGTCTAAAAAATAAATTTTACCACTGTCTATTTATGAATCCACAGAAAATTTTAAAAATATTAAAAAAGAAAGAGAGAAGAAAAAAGTAAATTAAATAGAGCTTCTGGTGACAGCCAAGATGGAATAAGACTATCTCTCCTCTGATTATTAACTAAAAACTTTGGACAAAACACAAAAAGCAACTACCTGAGGACTCTGAAAACTAAATAATAGCAAGCAGATTAGGAAGGGAAATCAAAATTTGAATAGTAACTAGTACTCTGGTGAGTTTCTTTGGTTTATTTTTCACCTTTATCTCTTGATTTTGACCCAAGGAGAGACTGAGTCATGGAACGCCTGTATGAACAAAATTTCCAAGAGAAATCCCACTTTCTAAACAGAGGACCAGAAAAAGACACACTTTTGAGCTGGTGAGCATAAGGAGAACCCTAATTTTTCTTTCTTTCCCACTTTTTTCCCTTTTTTGACTGCCATTCCTGCTCCAAGGCAAGCTTCATTCATGAGAAGACCTCTCTCTCTGGTCAGAGGAACCAGAAAAAGAGGCTCATATAAGAATAGTATGGGGGTAATCCCTGTTGTTGTTTTTTTCACTCTCTCCTTCACTTCACCCCACCAGGCAGCCCCAACAGTGCAAAGCTATGTAACAGCGTGAAAGGCTAAGACTATGAGAGAAATTCAAATTTCTGGTCAGAGGAACAAGAATAAAAGGTCCATGTCAACTGGAGAATCCGTAGAGGAAATCATGGAGGAGATCAAATGGGAAAAGGATATTCCCTAATTCTGTGTATGAACAGACACAGTCCTGGCCTCAACAGCAAACTGCACATGTGTGGAATAAAACCAAAGAAGTCTAACAAAGGCTTTGAAAATGGAACTGCAATATCAATCACTGCTCAAGTCTCGGACTAAACCACTGACTTAGCACAGGCACTAAGTGGCAAATGCAGGGTGCTGACCCAAACACTCTGAAAACATATTTAACATTGGAACCATCATCCAGAGAGGGAGAGATAAAACTTGGGAGTCTGAACCTAACCACACAGACTGCTTGCTGAAACAATCAAAATCAGCAGGTATCAATTCCAGGACAACTCCAATGTTGAAACAGCTAACAAGGACTTTAAGCAGCTATTATAACTATGCTCTTTTGGGTGAAAATAAACACACTTGAATGGGAAGATTAAAAGTTATAGGCAGAGAAAAAGAAACTATAAAAAAATCAAATGTAAATAACTTTAAAACTAAAAATTACAATGTATGAAATATTTTTAAAATACTAGATGGGCTCAATAAAAGACTGGAGATGGCAGAGGAAATAATAAATGAAAACAGATCAATAGAAATTAACCAATATGAAGAAGAGAGTGAAAATGATTAAAAGCAAATGAACAGAGTCTTAGAGACATGTGGAACAATATCAGAAGATCTAAAATCTATATCATTAACATCACAGAAAAAGAAAACAGTAATACAGAAAAAATTAAATAAATAATGGCAATTCAATTCACATAAAATGTTAAGAGGAAAGTCTGTAGAGACAGAAAGTCAATCAGTGGTTCCTTAGGGCTGGGGGATGAGGAGATGGGGGTGATAGCTAAAACTATAGTAAAAGCTTTCTATTTGATGTGACAAAGAAGTTCTAAAATTGACTGTGGTGATAGTTGTACATATTTGTGAATACTGTATACTAAGTATACACAAGGTTGTCCATTTTAAATGGCTGAATTATGTGGTATGTGAATTATGTTTCAATAAAGTTATTTTTTTAAAAAGGCTGAGAATTTCCCAAATTTGGTGAAAAATATAAATTTACAGTTTTAAGAAGCTCAGTGAAACCCAAAAAGTATAAAATTAAAGAAAGCCACCTCAAGACATACCTGAAATAAACTACTCTAAATCAGAAGAAAAAAGGAAGAAGTTTTGAAAGTAATGAAAGAAAAACACATTACATAGACATCAACTTAAATAACTGCAGACTTCTTATGAGAAATCATGGAGGTCAGAAACCAGTAGGAGAATATTTACCTGAGATAAATGGAAACTTACGTTAACACAAAAATCTCTATACATGAATGTGTATAGCAGCTTTGTTCATAACTTTTTTGGAAACATTCCAGATGTCCTTCAACGTGGAGAAAGAATAGAATACTACTCATCAATAAAAAGGAAAAGATTATTGATACTTGTAACAACATGGATAAATTTTAAATGCATTGTACTGACAAAGAATCCAAACCCAAAAGGCTAAATATTGTATGATTACATGTATATGACACTGAAAAAATGCTATAGGGAAAGAATTCATATCACCGGTTTCCAGGGGAAGGGGAGAGAGGAAGGGGGAATACTATCCAGCAATGAAAAGGAATGATCTATTGATATATTCAACAACATGGGTGAATCTCAAATACATTATATAGTAAATGGGAAAAATCAGCCTCAAAAGGCTACATACTGTATGATTCCATTTATAGGACATTCTGGAAAAGGTAAAACTATAAGGCATGGAGAAGGGATTAGCAGTTGTCAGAGGTTAGGCCCAGGGGTAGGCACCAATGGGAATTGCAGGGGGTGGCGGGGGGAATGATGGGACTAATCTATACCTTGATTGTGGTGGTGGTTACACAACTCTACGTATTTGTCCAAGCTCAGAACCTTACATAAAAAAGAGTGAATTTTACTGTACGTAAATTTTAAAATTAACTTATTAAAGAGTAATTTACCCTGCATTATTTACTTGACTAGCATCTTTCTTCTAAAATCTCAACAAGAACCAAATAAATGATGGTTCATCACCAATGATGTCCTTATCTTACTTGACCTTGTTGTAGCATGTCACAGTTGACCAACCACTCTCTTCTATTTGCATTTTTGTGATACCATACTTTAATTTTCCTTTACTCCAATTTCTTTGCTCTTTTCAGTATCCTTGAAACATTGTAGATCCTCAGGAAATGGACTTGGCTCACCTTCTCATCTCGCTCCTCATTCTTTCTCCAGATAGCTAATTTACTGACATGACTCACATTTACTCAGACACTACTCTTCTGAGCTCCTGATCCATATAACGAACTGCCTACTTGACATTTCCACTTGCTCATCTCACATGTCTCAAAAATAACCAATACAAAAACAAATTAGTGATCTCCCCCCCACACACACATAAATCTGCTTTCCTCCAGGGTTCCCGATTTCAATAAACAGCACCATTATTTATCATCTTAACTCAAAAGCACATATAGACTATGCGGGATGAAAAAAAAACACGGTAATGAATTCATCACTAGCATATAGGAAAAGGCACATTCAGCAAGAGAGTTCACAAACCAATATTAAGACAGAATACTGATAACTGAAATTTTACTACAAAATGGCTCTCAGGATTATCCGTAGAAAAAGGTAATACTGCTTTCCTCTGTTACCTCAGTTACTGGTTACTTCCAATTCATACCATCTTATGATTAATTTAGCATGAAGCCTAAGAATATTCATTCCTATAAAGGACCTCAGTATTCAGTGATATTTACTATAAATTAAGTCATTTTTACCTGCATGAAAACAAAAACATTTTCAGAATTCTCTGGGACGATAAACCTTTATTTCAAAAATAAAATTTATAATTTGAAAAAACAAGCAGATAGGCTGTTTCTGCCAATTAAGTGCCAAACAGGGAAGAAAAAATTTCCTACATAAGATTCTGAAAAGCTTATCAACAATTATAAAGACAGTAATAATTTACTCAAATACTCAAACCCAAGTGAACACCCTCTCATATCAGAGCCTAGTGGAGAATTCTTTTAAATTATTTTCATCCTCTCAGAAAATAATTAAATAGATCACTTTATAAGATTCTGGACAAATAGAAATACTAAACTGAGTCAAAGTACTCACCTGATCTCAGAAAATCATATAGGTCACCCCAAAACTATCATTTTCTTACTGCTAATGACAAAAGCAGCTCATCATGGAAAATTAAACTGAGAAAAAATATTTTCCCTTCAGATCCTTAGAATTGGAGGTGGTGTGGGAAAATGAACACATAAGTGCACAGAGTTTTGTAAAAAGACTGCAATCTGGCCATGCTAACACTATTAAGCATACATCTGTTTCTCAGTGTCAAACTCAAGAAGCTCATGACTTGGTGTTGACAGATATACTGAAGAAAGAAGTAGAGAGATAAACAAGCAAGGAAGAACAAGGTACAAGGTAAGTGAGAAGTATGGGTGATGTAAATCATTAACAAAACATACATAGGACACCAGTATTCACAACAAATTTGATAGTATTATAAACTTTCAAGTAGTCTCCAGGATCCCCAAATTCCACCCAGTAGACAAAAGTCCTATATTTATATAGTACCTAATGTTAAAAATGTTTAAGAAGTTCACATATAAAGAAAATTTTCTCTCTCAAATAAGCTTCATGTTTCCAGGTTAGCTGCTGACAGATTTAGAAACAAGAGTTCTTCAGTTATTTTCACTTCATTTAAATAGCTACAGCAAATCAGATCTAAATTTGGAGGTGGGTCCACATCTGCCTAAAACAAAGGTCTTTGTCTGTATATAGGCATACCTCAGAAATATTGCAGGTTCAATTCCAGACTACCACAATAAAGAGATTATTGCAATAAAGCAAGTCACACAAATGTTTTGGTTTCCCAATGCATATAAAAGTTATGTTTACACTATACTGTAGTCTATTAAGCGTGCAATAGCATTGTGTCTTAAAAAACAATGTACATACCTTAATTTAAAAATAGTTTATTGATAAAAACTTCTAACCATCATCTGAGACTTCAGTGAATTGTAGCAGTAACATCAAAGACCACTGATCACAGATCTTGGCTGCTGACATGCCATCCAGACTAAGGAAGACCCAAACACTTAAGGGTCACGTGAGCCATAGCCATGACTGCACTGGCAAACACCGGAAGTACCCAGGAGGCCAGGGTAATGCTGGTGGCATGCATCAACACAGGATCAACTTTTACAAATATCATCCAGGTTACTTTGGGAAAGCTGGTATGAGTTGTGAAAAGAACTATGTCAGGAATGAATGACATGTGACCTGAGGACCTCCATGTTTGCTGTTCATGCTGGACTTTTGCTGAACGCTCTAAATTAAAACTGCTGAATAGTTCCTGTGTTGCTAAAAGGAAAGACTAATGCTGAGAACTGGATTTGTTCTGGACTAAAGAAAACATACCTTTCCCTAGTAATGAATGAGATGCATTCCAAAACCCAATTGTATGTAAAGAACAATTTTACCCTCCAATCCAAATTCTTGGTAAACAACCTATGAAAGCCTATATTAACTGTCCTCTTTTTCCTATAGAAAAACCTGTTATTTTCTTCCAGTGGGACACTATTCTGGGTTCCTCCAGAATCTGTGATCCCCAAATTGCAATTCTAAGACCTCAAATAAACTGTCTTTGTGCCTCTTTACAGTTCATGGTCCTTTTGGTTGACATTTTTGGTGTCAGAATTGGGATCCAAAGCAGTCTTCCTCCCATCTCCAAAGCTGCCGTGGATTCGAGCAAGATACTTGCATGAGCCCCTTGTGCTCTGTTGTCTCCCCAGTGGCGTTGGATCTGGGTAATAAGTCCTCTCAGTCCCAAACCTCCCTCCTAGGTTGAGAAGTCAGGCCCTTATTCTGGGTGTCTTTTGTTTGGTCAATCGCTTAAGGGCTTGCTCCCTTTTGGTGAGTGCACTATAATGGGATGTTCACAGTCTAAGACTGTTTTGGGGAAGGATTCTCGCCCATCTGGGACTCCAGCTGGGTACCTGTACAAAAAGTACGGTGCTGCCTCTTGTGCTTACCTAGATGAATGGCAATGGTATACCAGAGATAACATCTGGCTACAATAGGGAACTTCTGAAATTTCAAAATTGGTCTTTTTATGTGCACAATTAGGAGCTAAAGGGTTCAAAACTAAACAAATAGAATGGGAAGCCTATTTCAATTAGTACATTGAAGCCTCTCAGTGAGCTCATGAAACCCAAAAGGTTTGCAAATCTAAAACTGCTTCACTTCAGGATACTGTTTCCAAACTCACTGCTGCAAATAAAGATCTGTGCTCTCATCTAAATACTCCAGAAAAGGCTCAAGAGCCCTCTTCCTCCCCTCTTTCTCCTTTGGCTCCTATGTATCCTAAACTTGCTGAGCTGCCATTCTATCTTTCTGATTCTCCTATTCCTCCTCCAAAATCTTTACCCCCACCTCCCAGCCCTCCCATAAAAACCTTTCCCTTTGTCACTACTTTGAACACTGATGGCATTTGCTATCTGGTAGACTACAGGCCTTCCTTCATCCCCTGCAGAATTATGGGTCATAGCCAAGGAATTTCCCAAGGTCACTGAGGACCCCCTCCGTTTTGCAGAAGAATTTAACCTTGTGATATAAACCTATGATCCAGGCTTCTCTGACTTGTATCAACTAAAAGGAATCTTAGCTGGAGAAAATCAAGCCAGACACTGCAAACTACTGCCAGCTGGCTTCACCCTTTAGATGATATCCACAGAAAGGACATCAGTGTGATGGCACCAGCTTCTCAGGTGGCTCGAGCCCTTCATGAAGCAATTCCTTACGCTTTTCCACGCCCCACTGACTGGGGAAAATTCAGTCTACTACACAAAGACCTGATAAAACTGTTCATGATTATCATTCATACCTAAAGTTAGTATTCTGGGAAAACTCCAGACTACATGCTGGGATAAACAATATTCAACCCTCTTTAATTCAATCTTTGTTGGGGACTAGATGAGGAACTTGGACTGCTGATGAAATGGGTACAATCAAATTGGGAAACAGTGGTCTCTCCTGATCTAGTCAATTTGGCTAATCAGCTATCTAACAATCAAATGTACAAAAAAATGTAAGACCACTAAAATCATGAATTTGCAACTGCATCAACTGGCTGCTGCTGCTCAGTGGCCACTTCAATGGAAATACCAGAGTTCCCATAAGGGTCCCTTCCAGAAGCCAAGCGCCTACCACTGTTGTAAGTAGACTGGCCACTGGAAGAATTGCCTAAAGTTAAAAAGAAGGTTCTATTAGCAGCCCGAGACCCCTTGCTCTGACTTTTTTCATGAACTTTCTGAGAAATTTGAGAAGTGCCTCCTTTTTGTACACTCATGAATAGGGATGCTCTGAGGAAAGTGCCGGGGTCTTCCCAGTACTCCCATTGGGAGAACTGGACCTTTTTATAGGAGCCAAGGCTATTACTGTTCTTATGGACACAGGAGCAACTTTATCTGTCTTGAACCCCACCAGCCTCAAGGCCCCCCTTCTTCAGAGTACAGAAAAAGTACAAATGGTGGTCCCCTTGTCTTTCAAGATAAGCTCTCTTTAGGGAACTCACCAGTTCCTTCTTGCTCCTTCTGCTCATGTACACCTTTTGGGCTGAGACCTCCTGGAAAAATTACAACCTAATGTTTCCTCTTCCCCAAAAGGGGAAATACACTTACAAATCCTTGACTCCTCAAGGTCTACTTCTAACTCTAGTCCTAATATTGAGATCCCCTCCTTGCTCCTGTCTTGTCAACTCCCAATCACAAGGATTTGCTAAATTCTGTTCTTCCTATCTATGGTCCACCTCTTTAAATAACATAGGATGCATTCATTCAGCACCACCAATTAAGATCCAGGTAGACCCTAATAAACCTTTGCCTCACCTCAGATGATACCCTCTCAGGCTTGAGGCCCTGGAAGGAATTTATCTCACTGTAGAGGCACACCTCCAGAAGGGCCTAATGAGCCCATGCCCCAGTCCCTGCAACACACCAATTCTTCCCGTACGCAAGCCTCATGGTCAAGGTTGGCATTTTGTTCAAGATCTTCAAGCTATAAACAATACAGTCATACCGTGTCACCCTGTGGTCCCCAACCCTCATACCATTCTCAAGTTAATCCCTCCAAACACACAGTTCTTTACAGTCAGAGATTTATGTAGTACTTTCTTCAGCATTCCTGTCCACCCAGATAGTCAGTACCTGTTTGCCTTTATGTGGGAAGGACATCAATTTACTTGGACCGTTATGCCTCAGAGCTACACAGAAAGCCCTACTTATTTTTCACAGATATTGAGACAAGACTTGGCCAATTTATATTTTGCCCGAGGCTCTACTTTACTCCAATATGGTGATGACCTTTTGTTATGCTTCCCCCACTGAGAAAGCAAGCCTCAAGGATAGCCTACACCTCCTCACTCAGCTAGCATATAAAGAACATAAGGTCTCAAGGGCTAAGTTCCAATTTGTTCGAGATATAAACAAAGAAGATCAAAGAGTGTTTCTGCTCACCACCCAGTTCTACAAGGATTAAGTCACAACCCACTGCAGTCACTGACCAACAGCACGGTCTGAGAGGAAATTAAGACAATAACAGGATGCTGTGTGCTTTGGACAAGCAGGCCCCTTAAATAGTTAGATATATATCTCAGGAATAATTTTAATGAACCCAGATTCTTGCATCTTCCCATACATAGAGAAGCACTAAAATCAAACTTGAGATATCTGTTCTTCGTGACTTGCAGTAATCTTTTAGGAAGATGCATTATGCTTGCCTGCACGTATTCTCTAGCTAAAAAATCATATATATACTGGCTTCTCCCCTACCTCCGTGGAGCAGTTCCCTCAGAGCTATGGAGAGGCTGTCTCCTGGGCATATAAAAAGGTGTTCATTAAGGTCCTTGAATAAAATTTAAACTCACAACTCTTATGTTGTGTGTTTTTCTTTAAGTCAACAAAACCCAGGTAGGATACTTGAGTCATTTGTTTACCCCTCAAGGGCTAATGCTGGATACTACACACATCCAAGGCATATCACAGTTTCCCCTTCACCAAATGCCAGTTGAGAGGCTTTCCCGGGCTAGCAGGCTATTATAGGAGTTGGGTTCCCAATTTCTCCTTTTATGCAAAACCCTTTTATTCCCTTTTAAAGGACAAGAGACACAATCCTCTTGTTTAGAATCATGAGGCTGAGTCAGCTTTTAAAACTTTAAAAACTCAGTTGGCCACAGGCCCTGCTTTAGGAAACCCTAATTATTCTCTTCCCTTTCTACTATGAAGTTAGTGGAAATACCCTTGGAGTGCTCGTTCAGCCGCACGGAGACAAAAGCATGCCTATCGGCTATTATAGCCAACAATTGGAACCCGTAACTCAAGGACTTCCACCTTGCCTTTGAGCAACAGCAGTCACTGCTGCCCTTCTGCAGACTACAGAACAGTTATAGGGTCTTCTTTACAAGTGTTTGTCTCTCACTCTGTTGAGGCACTCAGGAACTCACACTATACACAACACAATCTGCTAGCTGACTGACATCTTATGAAATCTTATTGCTTTCCTCACCAAATGTCACTTTGTCTCATCGTAACTCCCTAAATACTGCTATTCTCTTACCATCACCAACAGATGAGACCCCACATGACTGCATAACCACAACTGATCTTTTGACTAGTCCACATCCAGATTTACAAGAAACACCTTTAGACAACTCCGATGCTTCTTAGTTTTCCGATGACCCCTACTTACGAAATGACGATGGGCATGTGAAAACTGGGTATGCTATTACTATTCCCTTCACTTTAATAGAATCTAATGCTTGGCCCTTTACTTCTTCAGCCCAACAAGCTAAACTATAAGCACTCACTCATGCCTTCACTCTGGGCTCTGGCAAACACGCTAACATTTACACAGATAGCAGGTATGCTTTTGGAGTAGCTCATGACTTTGGAATGCTTTGGAAACACAGAGGTCTCCTGACCTCAGGGGGAAATGAAATTTAAAGTGGCCCCTTTGTTAAGGCCTTACTGGATGCAATCTTGCTCACAACAACTGACAATAATAATGGTCCTAGCATGTTCCAAAGACAACACTGAGGAAGGAAAGGGGACCAATGAGCAGATAGAGCCACTAAGGTGGCAGCATTACAAGATTCAGGCTCCATAAAGGAAACGCCTCCTGTTGGTCATTCTATTCACACCATGTTACCTACTACTTGGAAGGACACCAAGATTTAAAGGGTATTATCAGAGATGGGCAATTGCATGCTACAGCTAAGGAACAGAGGTGGGTTTCTGAAGGATGCACATTTGATCAACATACTGGGCTTTGGTATGGGCCAAATGGTTGCCCTGCTCTTTCTGAAGTCACTCAAGAAACCATGTTAAGATTAACATATGAAATGACTCATTGGGGAACTGATAAAATGAAAGCCTGGGGAAAACAATACTTTTCGAAACCTTTTCCCACAGTAGCAACCGAAATATGTCAGAGGTGTCAGATCTGTCCTAAGTACAACGCAGAAAAACCTACTCATACTTCTCAAGGCCACTTTCCTTTGCCTCCTGGTTCCTTTGCTGTCTGGCAACTGGATTCTATCCAGCTGCCTCACTCTCAAGGATATAGATATTTTCTGGTGATGGTTTGCGTGTATTCCCATTGGTTAGAAGCATTTCCTTACAAACGAGCAACTGCCCTTGCAGTAGACAAAATACTGTTGGAAAGGACTATTCCTACTTGGGGAATTCCCTTGGAATTACATAGTGATAAAGGTGCCCACTTCACTGGAAAAATTCTAAATGCTGTTTGTGATCTGGCCTGTATTACATTTCCGCTGTGCCTATCATCTTCAACCTTCTGGTCTAGTGGAAAGACCAATGGCATAATCAAAACTCAATTGGCAAAACTCTCTAAGGCCTTCAGCCATCGTTGGCTTAAATTGCTACCCATAGTTCTATTAAACTGAAGATCTATACCCTTTGGAAAACAGAAACTGTCACCATTTGAAATAATCACTGGAAGACCCATGATTCATGACTCAGGACTGTATGAGCCACTTCTAGTCAAGGGAGACCCTTTACATTATTGGCAAAGTCTCATTACGGCTCTAAAGAAAAATAAGCACCTGGTTGAAAAATCTTTTCACACTGTGCTCTCAGGGGACAAAGGTATAGACCACCACAATTTACAACCAGGGGACTATGTTTTTGGAAAAGACATCTTTTAAAGGACTCCTTACAGCCCAGATGGAAGGGACCCTATCATAGTACTTTTAACCAACCCCTGTGCTGCTAAACTTAAAAGCACTGATTCTTGGATTCATTTTTCACATTTTAAAAAGGTGTTTCCACCTGAGTGGGCCTCTGAAACAGTTGGAGACCTAAAGCTGAAATTGACCCAGAAGTGAAACAGATGACACCTGATATAGATGGCTCTTCCAAGACTCTGGACCAGGCCAGTACTCTCCATGATCCCCAGCAATGAAATTTCTCTCATTACCCTTGTTCTAATTGTGGTCACCAAAGAGTTGTGATATCTCCTTCATTATGTAATATCTGGTGATGCATCAACCTACCACTCTCCTTATTCTCCTTCTTATATTAGACACATTTTCAAAGAGTGAAAATTTTCATGAATGGGTTTACACCTAGAATGACAGTTCAGAAAAAGTGACCCTGGCCCTTTGGTCCCCTAATTTTGAAGGACTGGAGAACTGAACTTTTGGGACTCTTCCTTGTGGCTACAGGTTTCTTAATGTTCTGTGCCCTACTACATACAGTGGGCATCCTCTGTTGATGGTAATTCTATGAAAACCATAGATCTTGCTTTAACTTTGCTGGGAATAAGCCTCTGGCCCCAATTCTTGGCCATCTGATTAATCTGTTCAGCTTGGGAATCTTTTATTAACTAAGGCCAATGAGCCACCCTTACTCCCCTTTATATTAAAATGGCTGACTTTTCTTGGGATAGTTATTTCACTAGAGTTATGTTGTTATAATGTCTCTCTTAATATCCATACAGACCCCTTACGCCTGGGAAAATAATCCCTTAGTCCACATTTCCCAAAGTCTAGCCACTGCAGGAAATCAAACAGACTGTTGGATATATCATCAGTGCCCCAGACTACTCACTGAATACTGAGATCTCCTTACCTTAGCTACCTCCAATCTTACTGGTATCCCCCCACCATGTCTTATTTAGAATTCATCTATTCTCCTAGCATATTGTGTCCATCTACTCAAATCCACAGTTCCCTTCCCCTGTTTGGTCAACAGAACTAGACCAAATGCCCAACAGTTCCTTAGGAACATGTGTTCCAAGGGAATCCTGAGGTTACCTGGAAACATCAGATCCAGCTTCCAAACACCCACATTTACCTCACTGTGCAACAACAAAACATATTATCATGATAACCCCCATTTTGTTTTCAGGATTAATATAATGCTCTTAAAGCAGTTGGCACAGTGTCTGACACGTGCTCAATAAATACCTGATGTGTGAATGTTTTCCTGCCAAAAAGAAAATACAGGAAAAAAGTATATGAAACATTTTAGTTAATAATTCACCAAAGGTACATAATGCTACCTGTGTGCAAAATAATATATCTGTGAGTCAAAACTTACTGCTACATCGTCATATGCTACTGATTTAATAGATTTAGTTTCGACATACTATCGTGGGAACATTACTCTTAAGTAATGATAGAATCATTTTTGGTCAACTTGAAAACAATCTTCCAAATCAACCCATAAAGGTACATACATTCATGCATAGATGCCTTACTTTAAGAATCACAAATTGGAGAGAAGTGAGAAGTATCTTTGTATATTTTTACTATGACACACTTTATCAATTTCACTAACAGTCTTTTAGTTGGGCATTTCCAAAAATAAGTCTTTTTGTTTTGCTTTCCACATAGATTTAATTTGCATGCTGAGTTTTTGTTTTTGTTTTTTTTAATTAATTAATTAATTTATTTATTTATTTTTGGCTGTGTTGGGTCTTCGTTTCTGTGAGGGCTTTCTCTAGTTGCAGCAAGCGGGGGCCACTCTTCATCGTGGTGCGTGGGCCTCTCACTATCGTGGCCTCTCTTGTTGCGGAGCACAGGCTCCAGACGCGCAGGCTCAGTAGTTGTGGCTCACGGGCCTAGTTGCTCTGTGGCATGTGGGATTTTCCCAGACCAGGGCTCGAACCCGTGTCCCCTGCATTAGCAGGCAGATTCTCAACCACTGAGCCACCAGGGAAGCCCGCATCCTGAGTTTTAAACTACTAAATATTTTCAAAGGTTTATTAATAGTTATGGCCATTTCCCCAGTAGATTTTATATTTATAATCTTTTAGATTGAATTCTACAGTCAACAGACTACTTATAGATAATTTGATAGCACCTGCAATATTCATTAAAATGATTTGCTTTGATCTTTCTGGCTTTCTAATTATACAATATTCCTGTTGTTTTTACCCCAATAGGTTAGTCCTTTCAAACATACCCACCTAACCACTGCCACTGCTTCAGGGAATATTTAAGAAAGGGCAATTGTGTTTCAAATCGATCTGAAAGGGTTATTATTTTGGGAGTTTTTTTGCCTGCACCACACGGCTTGTGAGATCTTAGTTCCCCGACCAGGGATAGAAAGAGCGGAGTCTTTTTTTTTTTTAGACATCTTTATTGGAGTATAATTGCTTTACAATGGTGTGTTAGTTTCTGCTGTACAAGAAAGTGAATCAGCTATAAGTATACATATATCCCCATAACCCCTCCCTCTTGCGTCTCCCTCCCACCCTCCCTATACCACCCCTCTAGGTGGTCACAAAGCACCGAGCTGATCTCTCTGTGCGATGCAGCTGCTTTCCACAAGCTATCTATTTTACATTTGGTAGTGTATATATGTCCATACCACAAGAGCAGACTCTTAACACTGGACAGCCCAGGAATTCCCCTGAAAGCGTTATCTTTTTAAAAGAGAGTCTCGGGCTGGCAAAGAGAGAACCGCCTCTGAGCTATTCTGTTAGTCAGGTATTTAAAAACAAATATGAGACTCTGCTATACAGTAAATTAGCTGATAAAACACATCCATGTTCAAATCAAAGCATAAAAACAGAGTCCAAATTTAAATATGAATGATCACTGAAGTATTTACCATTTCAGGTTACCTGTGCTTTTTTCTTTCATATTGTTGACAATAACTTTATTTTTTTAATTAATTTTTATTGGAGTATAGTTGCTTTACAATGTTGTAAAGCTTCTACTGCACAGCAAAATGAATCAGCCATACATATACATATATCCCCTCCTTTCTGGATTTCCCTCCCATTTAGGACACCACAGTGCATTAAGTAGAGTTCCCTGTGCTATACAGTATGTTCCTATCAGTTGTCTATTTTATATATAGTATCAATAGTGTATATGTGTCAATCCCAATATCCCAATTCTTCCCACTCCATCCCTTTCCCCCTTGCTATCCATACATTTATCCTCTGTGTCCCTATTTCTGCCTGGCAAATAAGGTCATCTTTACCATTTTTCTAGATTCCATATATATGCGTTATTATACAATATTTGTTTTTTGTTTTCTCTTTCTGACTTACTTCACTCTGTATGACAGTCTCTAGGTCCATCCACATCTCTACAAATGACCCAATTTCGTTCCTCTTTATGGCTGAGTAATATTCCATTGTGTATATGTACCACATATTATTTATCCATTCCTCTGTTGATGGACATTTAGGTTGCTTCCATATCCTGGCTATTGTAAATAGTGCTGCTATGAACATTGGGGTGCATGTGTCTTTTTTTTTAACATCTTTATTAGAGTATAATTGCTTTACAATGGTGTGTTAGTTTCTGCTGTATAAAAAAGTGAATCAGCTATACATATACATATATCCCCATATCTCCTGCCTCTTGCGCCTCCCTCCCACACTCCTTATCCCACCCCTCTAGGTGGACACAAAGAACCGAGCCGATCTCCCTGTGCTATGCGGCTGCTTCTCACTAGCCATCTATTTTACATTTGGTAGTGTATATATGTCCACGCCATTCTCTCACTTCATCCCAGCTTACCCTTCCCCCTCCCCATGCCCTCAAGTCCATTCTCTACATCTGTCTTTATTCCTGTCCTGCCCCTAGGTTCTTCAGAACCACTTTTTTTTTTTAGATTCCATATATACGTGTTAGCATACAGTATTTGTTTTTCTCTTTCTGACTTACTTCACTCCGTATGACAGTCCCTAGGTCCATCCACCTCACTACAAATAACTCAATTTTGTTTCTTTTTATGGCTGAGTAATATTCCATTGTATATATGTGCCACATCTTCTTTATCCATTCATCTGTCAATGGACACTTAGGTTGCTTCCATGTCCTGGCTATTGTAAATAGAGCTGCAAGGAACATTGTGGTATATGACTCTTTTTGAATTATGATTTTCTCAGGGTATATGCCCAGTAGTGGGATTACTGGGTCATACAGTAGTTTTATTTTTAGTTTTTTAAGGAACCTCCATACTGTTTTCCATAGTGGTTGTATCAATTTACATTCCCACAGTTTAAGAGGGTTCCCTTTTCTCCACATCCTCTCCAGCATTTACTGTTTGTAGATTTTGATGATGGCCATTCTGACCAGTGTGAGGTGATACCTCATTGTAGTTTTGATTTGCATTTCTCTAATCATTAGTGATGTTGAGCATCTTTTCATATGTTTGTTGGCCATCTATATGTCTTCTTTGGAGAAATGTCTATTTGGGTCTTCTACCCATTTTTTGATTGAGTTGCTTGTTTTTTGTTATTGAGCTGCATGAGCTGCTTGTATATTTTGGAGATTCAAGGCAATCCCTATCAAATTACCAATGGCATTTTTCACAGAACTAGAACAAAAAATTTTACAATTTGTATGGAAACACAAAAGACCCCGAATAACCAAAGCAATCTTGAGAAAGAAAAATGGAGCTGGAGGAATCAGGCTCCCTGACTTCAGACTATACTACAAACCTACAGTAATCAAGACAGCATGGTACTGGCACAAAAACAGAAATATAGATCAATAGAACAGGATAGAAAGCCCAGAGATAAATCCACACACCTATGGTCCCCTTATCTATGACAAAGGAGGCAAAAATATATTGGGTTGGCCAAAAAGTTCCTTCAGTTTTAAAGTAAAAATAAAAGACACATTTTTCATTTTCACCAAGAACTTTATTGAAAAACATATTCACCATTTTCTTCCACTACCTTCTGCCATTTTTCAGGCAATTTCATAATTCCATCTTCCCAAAACTTTTTATCTTTTTGAGCAAAGAACTCTTCCAGGTGCCTTTTACAGTCTTCCAGGGAATTGAAATTTTTTCCATTAAGAGAATTTTGTAAAGACTGAAATAAATGGAAATCCGAAGGTGCAATGTCTGATGAATATGACAGATGAATCAGAACTGCCCAGCCAAGCTGTAATAGATTTTGCCTGGTCATCAAAGAAACATGCGGTCTTGCATTATCCTGATGGAAGATTATGCATTTTCTGTTGACTAATTCTGGACGCTTTTTGTCGAGTGCTACTTTCAGTTGGTCTAATTGGGAGCAGCATTTGTTGGAATTAATGATTTTGTTTTCCGGAAGGAGCTCATAATAGAAGACTCTCTTCCAATCCCACCATATACACAACATCACCTTCTTTGGATGAAGACTGGCCTTTAGTGTGGTTCGTGGTGGTTCATTTCACTTGCCCCATGATCTCTTCCATTCCACATTATTGTACAGTATCCACTTTTCATGGCCCATCACAATTTGTTTTAAACACAGAACGTTTTTGTTACATTTCAGTAGAGAATCGCATGCAGAAATACGGTCAAGGTTTTTTTCGCTTTACTTACGTGGAATCCAAACATCAAAGTGATTCACATAACCAAGCTGGTGCGAATGATTTTCAGCACTTGATTTGGATATCTTGAGTATGTCGGCTATCTCCCGCGTGGTATAACGTTGATTGTTCTCAATTAATGTCTCGATTTGATCACTATCAACTTCAACTGGTCTACCAGACTGTGGAGCATCGTCCAGCGAGAAATCTCCAGCACAAAACTTCGCAAACCACTTTTGACATGTTTGATCAGTCACAGCACAAATCTGTTTTTGCATTTCAGTTGGGCTTTTACCTTTCTTGAAATAATAAAGTATAATACACCGAAAATGTTGCTTTTTTCCTTTCATCTTCAATATTAAAATGGCTACACAAAAATTCACAAATTTTGGTAAGTTATTTTTTAAATGCACTCTATGACAGCTGTCACAATACAATCTAACAAAACTGTTTCGAATGAAGTTAACGACAACTAAGCACTACTAGAGCCATCTTACGGAAAAAACTGAACAAAACTTTTGGCCAACCCAATACAATGGAGAAAAGACAGCCTCTTCATTAGGTGGTGCTGAGAAAACTGGACAGCTAAATGTAGAAGAATGAAATTAGAACACTCCCTAACACCATACACAAAAATAAACTCAAAATGGATTAAAGACTTAAATGTAAGGCCGGACACTGTAAAACTCTTAGAGAAAAATATAGGCACAACACTCTTTTACATAAATTGCAGCAAGATCTTTTTTGACCCACCTCATAGAGTAATGAAAATAAAAATGAAAATAAACAAATGGGACCTATTAAATTTAAAAGCTTTTGCACAGCAAAGGAAAGCATAAATAAGACAAAAAGACAACCCTAAGGATGGGAGAAAATATTTGCAAACAAAGCAACTGACAAAGGATTAATCTCCAAAATACCTGTGCTTTTGAATGTTAACTCGCCTTTATCAAGACACAATGTCATATCTTCCCTTTTTTCCTTCCACCTTACCACACACAGACTTCTATCCATAAACACTGTCTTACTTAGGTATCTGTCCCATTCCTCTATCACACTGTAAGTTCCCTGAGAAAAGGATCATGTCTTATGACTCTTTGTAACCCCAATATCTAGCATATTATCTAGAATATAATTGATCCTGGAAAAATATTTGTGGAATGGAATGACTGAATTTGTAATCTGAATGAATTAAATGTAAAAATAACTTCAGTAATAAGTAACTGCTATAGGTTTTCCTTAGTTTTTATTAATTTTCTTACTTGAAACATTTAAAAGCAACTTTGAAACTTAATTTCATAAAGTATTTCCAGTAGTCATTTTGCTTATCATTTCTGACTCAATTTTAAATTCTAACAGCCAACAGAAATTGAACTTCTTCAAAATCATTTTAAAAACACATAGCTTTGGTCATTCATAAGATATTTTTCAAAAAAAAAGGATTAAATTCTTGATAATTCATATATTGCATGGGAGTTATTTCAAAGGTTCATATATTTTTTTTCAGTTAGGTTCCTAACCCTAAATTTTGTCAGCAGATTAGTACAAACTTAACTTTGCAAACCACATTTTAAAGCCATTTGTCTAAACTGGGCCCCATAGGCTAATTTTTTTGTTTATATATTTTTAAAGGATTGTTTAAAACATATGCAATAGAGATTATAAAAGGCAAACAAACTCTAAAATATTTATCTGACTCTTAACAGAAAAAGTTTACCACTCCTTGGTCTAAACTATATAACTTTTTAGTAATTAGAAGCATTTACTTTTAAAAATGCACAAAAGAGTACCTAGTTGGCCTAGCAAAGAAATAAAAAACTAAAATTATCTACTCTATGGGATTATAATTGCTGCAGTACACACAAATATTGCTTCATCCAGATTATATTCATAATTTCATACCACTCAACCTGTATTTTCAATTTACTTTTACTCCAATGTCCCTTGTACCCTGTAAATTAAAAAAAAAAAAAGGCCAGCAGAATGGATTCTTATTTTCCATGTTTTTTGAAACTAATAACTTTATTGACAGAAACTTGTGATAATCACCTCCCTTAAGGCAGGAAGAAGAGTATGTTAGATTTTTAGAAGTTGTTAACCCTAATAAGAGACTAATGAATATTTAGTTCACTTTTTGGAACTGGCATAATTCAGTCAAATCATTTTCAGTATTTCACTTGTGCCATACTAAGCGTTACAAGAATTTAAAACAAATAGAGTCAAGTACACTGTTTTTTAAAAACAAAGAATCTAAAAATGTAAAAACTGAAATAATGATGATGACATTTCTGCTTCTCTCAAATTAAAAAGAGACAATGACTCTAAAGTTACTAAATTTATTCAATTGGGATGAGTCTTCAAAATAATACCCTAATTCAGGATCACTCTGTATCTTCAGAGACGTTAATAATCTCTCTGCAACACAGAGCCCAAAAGTTTAAATAAAAGGGCCTAAGTCAGTCCTATGTTATCTAGCCAAGCCCATGTTTCCCAGTGACTGCTTACATGTATCTGTTAAAATTGGTCACATAAGCTATTATTTATCTTGCTACTAAGCTTCTGAATAATCTCATTATGAAAACAATGAGGATACACCTAATTTCAAAATTTTACTACTACTGCTACAATAGCCATTTATGTTCTCTGCCATATTTTAGCATACACCTCAGAAACTTGGAGGTGAAATATACAAAATCAAACACAACCATCACTAGCAACTTGAAGGGTAACTTGCTAACCCAGAAAACCAACATGTAGACTCTTCATTATTTCTATATCAATAATTAAGAGACCCAAATTCAAAGACAATTCATTAGGAAAATACATTTCCTTTCCCATGTAGCAAAAATGACTGTAGAAGAGCACTAAATAAAAGCAAAAGGGACACATGCCCCCAAATAATAATCTTCCTCAACTGCCATAATCCACTGCCAGGAGTGGAGGTACATAAAGCAAAAATAAGACAAATAGAATTGCCATACATACTGAGGCTCCACTCTTGATAGTTGATTTGAATAGGAGGAAATCTATTAATATTTTTTTAAAATATCAATATTTTTAAAAAGCAAAGGAGTTGGAAGGAGTTATCAGTGAACCTGTGAGTAATTTCGCAGGAATATGGAATTAAGACATTAATACCCCAGAAAAATTAAAATTTTAAAAAGCTTTCTGTCAGCCTAAATTTGTTGGTCTTTGTGACATAATATACTGTCCTTTCAGACATTTCCTTGTGACTATGAAGAATGGATGGATATACAGTTAATTGGTTTTCAGTTATCACAGTAGAAACCTGGAGCAATAACCAAATGAATCCTATCTAGTAACTAACACAATAACTTACACGTGTAGGCATTTAATGATCATTTGCTTAATTAATGCATGCAAAATAATATTTAGAACCAATTAAAACCAATCTAAGTATCATCATGCTTTTAAAAGGACTGGTAGTTGTGCAAATGATAGGTTACTATGAGTTGAACTAAGCATATCAATATTATATATACATTAGAAGGTATCTGTGGAACATTTTAAAACTTTGGTCCAGTGACAGTAAAGCAGCTTCCCTGGTTGCTGTTCAGGCAGGAATATGTTTACTTTGTGTGGTTGAAATCAGAGCTAATGACTTTAATGGTTCTAAATAGCTCCAAAATGTTCCCCATGCCAAGGCACTGGCCATCTGGCCAGTCTCATATGAACTACAACATATGCTTTGGAAATTTTACTTTCAAAGGATACATGTATTGTGTGTAGTACAGATGAATGCACATATATACATGACATGTGTACACACATAGCATTCTTTAGCAGTAATTCTTCTCACTGTAGTAACTTCTTAGAGATATGAGGTCCATGAAATTTCATTAAAATATAACCTTGGGGAATGTGAAATAAGTTTAAATTGTCTATTGAGTTATTTATCTGGCTAAAAGAAGTACTTTGTCTAGGACACCTAAATCTTAGAGTTATTTGGTTGAAAACAAGAAATTTATTATTCTTGTCAAATATTATACATAAAGAACATTTTATTTACTTCTCAAAATAATCAGAGATAAACACATTAATTTCCATTTTATATATGAGGAAACTGAAGACCTTTACTCTACTTCTGCACTTTTCTCAGAAATCAGTTGAGCCTATTTGAGTGTATCTATTTCTGGGTTCCCTATTCTGTTCCACTGATCTATGTGTCTATTCTTCCAATACCACACTGCCTTAATTACTTGTTACTGCCTTACCATCACATATAGAGTGATTTCTTGCACTTTAGCCTTCTTTTTCAAAATTGTTATAGATATTCTAGGTCCTGTACTTTTACATATGAAATTTAGAATAAACTTGTCTATGTCTACATAAAACCTTGTTGGATTTTATTGACCTTCATTTTAAGTAAAAACAGCTATTGAATCAGCAGCTCTGATTTACTGATCTGATATGGTTGTCAACAACTTGTCTGTATCTTCTCCTTATCTTCAATATCGTCCTTACAAGGGAGACAACAATGTATAGAGGAAAAAGCATGAATTTAAAATGATCTACATTCCAATTCCAGCTGTGCCTTCCACTGATTTATATGTCTTTCTCATCTGTCAAAAAGATGAGATGTATCAAAAAGATACACCTTTTCTCACCAAACTGTTTTGAAGAGAGAATAAAACTGAAAAGGTAATACATGCTCAATAAATGTCATTTCTTTCTCCCTTAAGAGATACATTTAAGATGGAATGGAGTCCAATGTCTTTTTGGGTAAAAAAATTTACATTGGGTGTTAAAATTACTATTTCCTCTTAAAGTCTGTCCCCAACCACTTTACTGGAGAGACAGACAGGTCCTATAGTAAGAATAATTATTCGTGGCCTTTGAAATTTTTGTTAGAGATGTGATAGGATATTTTGTTCACAACGGAGTCACTATCCCCTTACTTAGCTAGGAATAAGGTATGCAGAGTATGTAGCTTCCAAATTATAAGGCTAAACTGTATCAAAAATCAGCTGGGACACTATTTTTTTTTCTCTTATGGAAAAGCAAATTCCTCAAAACTACACAGCAAGAGCATACAAGACAGTTCAAATACTTCCTTTGCCCCAGTCATATCTTAGAACAACAACAGAATAAAACATACAGAAAAACATTACAATTCACAGAAAATTTATTTTAGAGCTAATTGCTAGCTTAGGAACTGATATGCTTTTTTCCTGTTGAATAATGAGAACTATATGACTATTTCTCTTTTTACTTTGGCCTAGAGCTATGGTTCTTTATCCTTGGCGGTACATCATAATCATCTGGGAAATGATGCCCAGGCACCCACCAGATATTTAAATATGAGTCTCTGTGTTAGGCACTAGCATGGAAAATTTTTTTTTAATTCCCAGGTATATCTGATCTATGGTCAGAACTGAGAACTACCAGCCGAAAAGGAAAAGGAAATCCGAGGCCAAATTTGCAATTCAACTATATTTTAAATGTACAGGAAACCTCTAGAACCTGCTTACCTGTGTTCTAGTTTGCCCTCCAACTCCATCCTCCATCCTTTCCATATACCTTCTACTTTATGTTTTCCTGTATCCTGAAGATATCCTCAAGATTCGAAGTACTTTTGAAGCAGTTCCTGAGAACTGCTACTAAAGATAATGACAGCATCCACCAAGAGAGAAATAACAAGAAGGGAAAAAATCCTATATTTCCCTCTCAAAATTATAGATGAGAGAGACTGAGAGGGGTGGTACTGAAACAACAATATGGCCTGAGAAAGAAACGGCACCAAGTCAGGCCTTATTTTGGAATGGTGAGGTAATGATTACCTCTCGATGAAATAATCAAGGTAGGGAAATATAGAGGCCCTGCCCTGAAGGAACTGACCTGAATATTTCCAGACCAGACTGGTTCAAAGGAAGATAGTCTTGGAGAAACTGGGAAGGCACCAGTGGTGGTGAGGGGTCAGGGCCCTGTTGGCCATTCCCCCCTTTCTAGTCCAAATAAACCTGGTGAAAGTATATAAGAAATACAGATGTCCCTGTTCTCTTTTCCACATTCTAGAAAGAAGCGCCAGTCACTATTTTCAGCACAGCCCTCTGCACCGGGGGCTGCTATTTAAGATGAATATTGATAAAGCAAAAATTACAGGCTTGAGCACCATTTTAAAAGCACTGAAAAACTTTTTAGCTAGTAGTAAGTGCATTCACCGTTAGTAGTAAAGATTTTAAGCATGCCAAGCATAACTAGAAATCTTTAGAGTGGCTTGCTTTTGTTCAAGACACCATGGCGGGAGGGGGGGGTCATTTTAGCTTTCTATCTCCCTATGCTGCAAATATCTATTTATCTTTATATTAGTCCAGTGGCTAGCATAGACACTTTCACTGGCAGACAAGCATTAAATATCTGTTATATTGAATTAAGTCCTACCACAACACTCCTAATTTCTCTTACTCCCCAACATCTAATCAGTTGGCAAACTATTTTAAGTCTGCAAGGTATCTCCCATCAGTCTTCTCCTTTTACCCCTTCTGTCCTAGTTTAAAAATCTCACTACTACTTCCACTGATTAATATTCCCTACCCTCAGTCTCTCCCCAACTCCAATCCATCCTATACACTGCCATCCCTTATTGCCAGCACAGATCTGGTCATGTCATTCATGAACTCAAAAATCTTCAGTAGCTCCCATTTACAGAACAACACTGAAAACCTTTAAACTAGCTTTAAAAGCCCCATACAATCTGGGTCTTGCCTACCTTTAGATGAATACCTCATCTCACACTATATCCCCATTCTCACATCACAGACTTATATCCTAGCAATATCAGATTCCTCCTTCCTCCAAGAACACCTCCATGCCTTTGCTTATATTGTCCCCATCCACCAGAAATATGTTCCTTTAATCTGTCTGTGAAAATATAATCCACTCTCCAATGCCCTGCTCGAATTCCACCTCTTTCACAAGACCTTACTAGATCCATCCCTAAACCACCACCACAACCACCCCATTGTTGATGGTCTTGTGATCTGTATAATAGCAGTTTCTGTGTATGTCTATCTAGCCCACGTGAATGTAAACCCATGGGGCTGGGATGGGATTCAGGATGGTATATCTTTAGACACTTCACATTACAATGCTATGTACTGCACTGCCTTGTACCCAATAAACACTTCATGAATTGAACCAATTCCTACCATGACAAAAGTTCAGAATAGGAAAAAATAAATGTCAGTGAAACACCTCACTGGCCAGTTATAACAAATTAAATTATTCGTCTCTCTTTATCCCCCAAAGTAGTCCTAAATATGACTTCATATTTCATCCTTAATCATCCTGTGATTACAAATGTGATCACCATACTTAAATGAAATAATCAGATCTAGGAAGGAGGTCTTAAGAAAAACTGCTCATAAAAGGGAAAGCTGGAGCTATGACCATGGCTATCTAAATCCCAAGGTTTTAATATAGTTGACAATAATTCAGAGTTTAGGGGCAGAGAAAGGGGCATGATGATGACTGCTGGGAAAGAGAAGGAACTGGAGACCTACTATGTGCAAAGCACCTTGCCAAGTGAATTAAACACAGTACAGTATTCAGTTTTTACATAACAACTCTTGAAGATGGTTCTTCTCCCATTTACAGATGAAGAAATTGAGGCTCAGAGAGGTTAGGTAACTTGCATTGGGTCACACAGCTAGTATACGCTGGAGGTGAGATTGGAACCCAGATTAAACTGGCCTCCAAAGCCCATATTCTTTCCCCTATTACTACAGGGTCTCATGAAGTTAATTAAAACTAGCAGTTTTTTCCCAATCTGCCATATATTTGCCATCCTAGTTAAATTTTTAGAGTCTGTGGCTTTAGCTCCAAACTGTTTTTAGCAGTGAACTGTATTACTTTCAAAACTAACTTCCTTAAACAAAAGCAGTATTGCTAAAGAAATAAGTACCAATTAATATTTAATATAATATGATGATATGATATAATATACAATTTGAAAACTCTGTAGTAAACTCCATCAGGAACCAAGCACTCCCTCACCAAAACAAAAAATGCACAAACCATGTACATGGCACTACCTCATGAAAAGTCCACTTTACTAAAACAGGCTATTCTTAATGACCCTTGTCCAGGAATGACCAATACCTATCACACCTCCTAATTCTTGTTTGAAACCTCTGAAACATTTTCCCACAGGACAATTTTACAAACAGTGATTAGGCTCTTCATCATTATACCTCTTCCCTGATCCTGACAGAATCCAGGCAACAGGTAAAATATGGCTGCCTGAGGGTTGATACCCTTTGAAGTCCCTATTCCCAGTAGACCTAATTGAGACAGTCCCTGTAAGAGTTCTCACAACCAAAGCTTCTTGATTATCCTATTTCCCCTCTCCCAAGAACCCTCTTCTCAGGAGTCAATAGAGCCCATATTTCCCTTTTTCAGGCCCATTCTCCACCTCTCACTGGAGCCAACCTAATTCTTGTTTGAAACCTCTGACACATTTTCCCATAGGACAATTTTACAAACAGTGATTAGACTCTTCATCACTATACCTTGTTATTGTGCACTGGTCTAAAAATGTAACTATCCTTAATAATTTTTTCCTGTGCAAAAACATGTTAAGAGTCTAAACAACCAACTCTCACACTTCTGAATGATAATTCAAAGGTTAACAGCTGCCCATGAAACAAGACAGGTAAAAGATGTTGAAAAACACTCCACAATATATGATAGTGTATATAATCTTTAATTTTACCAGGATTTAACACACACAGAAATAGACATTAAAGTTTCCTTTGACATTAAGTTAAGAGATTCTTACTTACATTTTCTTTAAGGACTCCAACACATTTTCAAAAAATATATTCTACGATGAAAGCACCCTTAGTCCTAAAAACTATCACGATTGAGGGCTGCAAAGCTTATGCTCAAGGTTAACATTTCTAAAGCCAACATCAACAAACATGTAATTAAAATAAATATAAATTCTGGGAAGTAAAATTGTTTCCTTCTTATCAAAAGAATACCATTATAAACAAACATCAATAACAACAACAACAACAACAACAACAAAACCCTCTTCTAAGTACTAAGCAGGTCTAAGCAGATTCAGATGTAGCATTTAGTTTTCACCAAGAATATTTTTAATTAAGTCACTTGCAGGGTTAAATCTAACCAATCATAACTGTTTTAGACAAAGAAGGCAGAAATACTATCTTTACCACATTACCTTCACCTTTCGTTTTACTTCATAGGGATTAACAATTTCCACTCCAGTATTTTTCCAAATTGCTGAGGTAGAGAGACCCATTGTTAAATCTCTATAATACCTAAAACATACTGCAAACAATAAAAAAAAACCATATGCAGTAATTACAATTTAAAACATTTCTACATTCAAAGTTAACAAAAATAATAAGGAGTAGGCATGCGAAAGCCCCCTCCCCCATCCCAACCTTATATCCAAGCATTTAACTGTTTTTATAAACCAGATGCCTGGAACTATAAGTCAATAGATTACATACATAAATAAAACAAAATTCCTTTCCCCTTGAATAGTCTTCTAAAAAATTCTTGCAACTATGAAACATTCCAAGAAGAAATAAACCCCTCTTCGTTTATCCTGTTCTTAAGAGATGTAGAATATTAAAATGTACTTAGGAATTCCTTAGTGTACTAGTAAAATATTTCCTATAAGTAGAGAGGGTTCAACTTTAGACTCCTTCCATATTTCCACTACATTTCTTGTTAAATGTTATTCTGGCATGTAATTTTAACCCCAGTTCAGTTGGAAATTTGAAAAGAAAAAAGAACAAGTTAAACAGACAGCAGTCCAACGTGTATTTTTAAGGATGAAGCAAGTACTTCAAGACAAATTTGCACCTAGAGATGTGGAGGCTTGCGAGTCCTACCTCAAAATATCCTACTGTGAATCAATTTGGCATTCAATATTTTTAGGTCTGTGATTGTGATGGTCTCTACTGTACTACTAGGCTGTCAATGATTAGATTATCAGAAAAAGATCTGACTTTCTATCCCCAAAGTCTCGTTTTTGTGTTTAAATGCCGCTTGCTTTAATAACAAGAACAACAAAAACAACAAAGAAACAATAATAAAAACAAAGTACCTGTGCACATCTAAGTTCTCACTGCACAGCTGACCAAAGCCCAACCAGAACAGTTTCAAAGTAAGAAGAGCGGGAAGGGAGGCGAACCAAAATACTTCGGTTGAACCTCGCTGTCTTACCAAAGATTGGTCTCATAAGGGCTGGGGTTTACTTTGCGTGTTCTTTTACTGACCAACGGGGCGGGGACAACAGTTGGGCAAGGGAGAAGGGGCGGGAGGAAGAGGGCAGTAGAATTCAGGGGACCGCAAAGGAGGCTGCAGAAATCACCTGAATGTAGATAAAGAAACCTCGCCTCCAGTTAATCTCCACTTAGGTTGTTACAAAGAACCACAATAAGCCACAAAGAAATGAGAAAAGTAAGGAGCACTCATCCCTATGTGCAAATCTCCCCAGAGTCTGTCACCTTGCTGTGTTTCTGTTGCGCTGGGTTCCTAAAGCACCCGCGGTTCAATAGAGAGCTGCAGTCAGCAGCTGTCCCCCAAAATGTTCCCAACTAGCAAACTTGGCGCAGCGTAGAAAGAGGGACACACGGAGCCAGGCGCGGCACCTGGCGCATCCCCCAGTTCCACTTCAGGTCGCAAAGTGAAGAAACTTAGTCACAACTCTGGCGTGGCCCGCGAGGCAGTCACTCCGCCCGAGGCCAAGCCCGGGCCCGGGATGCACTCACTCCCAACTCGAGAGCCCGCCGCCCAGTCCCCGCCGGCTCCCAGGCGAAAGCGCGGTTTGGGCAGAGCGTGCTCCGCCGCCCCGCAGCCTCAAGGAGGCTGGCCTGGGCACCTCGCTTTCCAGCCCCACGCCCCTTCTCTCTCGGGCCCCCGGCAACGGTCCTGAGAGGAGGAGGGTGGCGGCTCCAGCCCCTCTTGGCCACCGCACTAACCTCGCAGCTGCTTGCGCTGCCGCCGAACAGCTCCATTTCTTGGTCCCAGAGCTCGTCTTGAGGAGTGAACGGTAGCATCGCCCCTTCAGGAGCACTCGAACAGGAGCTGCCAACCGCCCGCGCGGCCGCGCATCCCGTCTTTGGAGCTTGCCTGCCACTGCCGCCGCCGCCGCTGCCGCCGCCGCCGCCGCCGCCGCCGGGATCCCCAGCCTTGCCTTCTGCGACAGCTGCCCTCGCCGTGGGGTCCCTCAGAGACTCGGAGCGAGGGGTCGCCGCCGCCGCAGGCTGCTGCTCCCCAAAGAGAAGACAACTCTGTGCTGCCTCTCTAAGAGCTGCCGCTCGGCTCGTGCTCACCACTGCCACCGCTGCAGCCGCCGCGACAGTCGCTCAGCGGTGACTCCCCCCCCCACCCCGCTTCCTCGGGCCCCCTCCCAGCTCCCAGCTCTGTCAATATGGCGGCAGCGGCCGCTTTACCTGTGCGGCGCCTGGAACCCCCCACCGCGGCGGCACAGCAGCGTCACCCGAACGTCAATGGAGATTCCCCAGCCTGGGGTGAAGCGGGGGTGGGAAAGAGGGGCGGGGGTGGGTGCGGGAGACCGCGTGGTGGGGGGTGGGAAAGAGGGGAGGGGGGCGTGCTGGGCGGGGGAGGCGGGAGAGGAGTAGTAAAATCCTCTGCTAGCTCCTCGGGAAACCTGCCCTCTCCACGGAGCATGCGCGGCGCTGTTCACACATGCTCAGCAGGCCCTCTCAAGTCTACCGAGCAGTCTTGCCGGCGGGAGGATTCCCAGAAAGGTTGGGGGAACCGGGGACCCTCCTGAGCGTTGGAGGGGTCAGTGTCAGGGGAGGACTCCAGGAATATCTGCTTGCCGGGCTCGCAAAAGCAGGCGCCCTATACACCGAACCACGCCCATTTTGGTACTTAGTGACAAATACTAGGGCGGGGGTTTTAGTCCATTTTACATTATCCTCCTAGAAGCTGGAGACAGGAATAAAATCCATTTAAAATAAATCAATACACCTGCGCTCCCTAACTCCCGGCCCCCCGCTTGTTCCGCTCACGGTGTTGGTGTTTACACTGGTTGTCTTCATACTATTGATGACACACAATGTTTCCAGTATTCACATACACCACCACTTATTGGACTCTACTTGTGGCAGTAAAGGCAGAATATATGAAGCTAACCTCACCTCCACTCCGCTCTGAGGATATTGGACCTATAGTGACAGAAATTATCATTTTTCTCTCTTCTCCAAATCAAACATTTACTGCTTTGCTACTCTAAGCCACACGCTGTACTAGGCGCTAGCGATTTAACTGAGATAAAGTACAGCCTCATACACAGGAGATGATCAAGATCCTGCTCATGGAAATACTTCAGAACCTAAAGTTAAAAAGTTATTCCATATTTGACACTTCAAAGAACTTAAAAGAGCAACTGTAACAGCGACTAAGCCAGCTCAGTACCTTGGAGAGGTTTCTAATGGTAGACATAAAGCACCCCCTCCCACCTACTACACCTAGGGCTGTGGTGCTGTGCTCGCGGAAAACGTTGAACTGTGCCCTCCATTTATTTCACCATGTAGTGTCCAGCGTTAGCAAAGTAAAGCGGACCACAGAGATTGCCACTGAATCGCAAACAAAGATCACTAGTAGGTCACTCCCACCTACTCTGCTTAAAATCCCAGGGAGAAAGTGAGCTTTATGAATATGATTCTGTGAAAATGAAAGTTTTGAAAGTAGTGGGGACATGGGGCTATAAACAGTGAAAATATGTGAGTGTGCGCACACGCACATAAACTCCCCTTTGGCTGAACTGACAGCGGTCTTAGGCCAACGCTTTTGAGATTTGTATATCATCTTTTCTTGCCTACTCAAAGGCTTTGTTCTGCAATCCCTCGCCCCACCCCCCGCCCGCCCCTTTCAAATCATCTATTTTCCTCCCTCTACTGGACATTTCCCATCAACAAAAAACATGTTGTTACTGACTTCAACTTGCCGGACCACTCGTTAGCATTTGATGCAGTCCATGACTCTTTAAACATTTTCTTCACTTGGCCCCCAGAACAAAACATTGTTCATTTTCCTCCTCCATCATTGGCCATTTCTTCTCAGTGTCCTTTGCCGGATCATCCTTCGTCTTCCTAATCTCTAAAAGTTGGAACTTCAGGGCTCAATCCTTGACCTCTACCTTCCCCAACATTCTAGGCATTTCCATATCCCATCCTGTTCCATGGCTTTAAATCCCATCTGTATGCTGAGGACTCTCAAATTTTACCTCCAACCATAAACTCTTTCTTGAAATCAAGACTTGTACATGCAACTGCCTATTCTGTTTGGATACCTGGTAGGGATCTCAAACAACCCATTCAAACTGAATTCTTGATTCGACCCTAACCAACCTGCTCCTCACCTAGTCTTCTTCAGAATAATTAATGATCTCCACCATCCACTAGTTTTTTGCTCAAATGTCACCTCAGAGTCTTTCTACGGCCATCCATTCTAAAACACCATCCCATAATTATCTAACCTCACCCTGCTTTTTCTTCATAACACCAATCAACATGTGGTATATTATTTATTTATTTATTTATTCCCTCCAGCACCTAGCATAATGCCTGGAACATAATGAGGCTCAGTAAATATTTTCTGAATGAATGAATTTGTCCTTTGCTCTTGTTTTATGCATTTGATAAATACACCACATAAACTATATTAAGAAACTTCCTCACTATGAATGTATTACTCTGCTTCTATATACAATTTAACCTTCATATATGTTCATTCATTCAACATTCCCCTTAGCTTATAAACATACATATGTCTCTCTCATTAAAAAATTAATTAAAATCCCTTCCTCAACTCAATGGTTTTAATAGACTCCCATTTTTCAAATCCTTCCATCAGTTAACAAGTCTTTTTTCTTCTATCTCAAATATTTTTTCAATGTCTGCTCTATCCCCACTGCCACTGACTCAGTTCACCTTGTAAAATATTTACTTGAACCAATGATAACAATGATTCCCCTTAACTGATCTCTCTGACTCTAAATTTATACTGTCTCCCCAATCCATCTTCCTCACTGGCAGCCCATTGATCAAAATTCTCCAATGATTCTTCTATCATCTCCAGTAAAATATCCAAACTCCTTAGCTCTAAATGCAAATGTTTAAATGTTTTTACCATCTGGCTTCTGACTATCTTCCTAGCTTCATCTACCATTTCATATTCCAGTCAAATTTATGCATATGTTATTGTCTCCTCCCTATCCTAGTCTTCCTAGACAACTTTCTCTTAATAGCAGTCAACATTAACTACTACTTACTGAGAGCTGACTATGCTCCAGGCATATGCTCTTCATGAATTCATTTAGCCCACATAACAACTTGTGAAAATTTATATTATCTATATTTTACAGACGAGGAACCTGAGCCTAAGGTTCACTAATTTCCCCAAGACCTCACAGATATTAAATGAAAAATCTAGAATTAAAACCAGGTCTGCCTGGTGTCAAACCTTCTACCCCACTCTGGTGCTCTGTGAAACCTCTCTGAGCTTAACTTCCCCTCTTCATTCCTTCTTTCCACTCATCCCAGGGATAAATTAGTCACCCATTCCTCTGTGCTTCCATAATATGTTTTCCATATACTAATTTCAGCACTGCTTTATCTTTCTTTATCAGTGAACTTTGAGCTGTTTTATGTTACTGTATTAACCTATTTAGGTCTGCATTCACAGCGTATGGCTGGTGCTCAATAAATATGTTGGATGGACAAACAACACTTCTCTACTTTAGCCAGACACTGTATTAAAGTTGTGATCTGATATAAAAATGTATGACAGTACTTAACTCTGCGAAGTTTAATGCCTACTTGCTCTGTGTTGACTCCCTGTATAAAAGACGTATTATCTGATTTTAAGTTATTAGTAACCAGGGACTATTAGATCTAATTTCTACTAGCCGAGAAGACCCTTGAATTGTTGGTGAAAAATATGATGACTTACTCAAGCACAAAGGCATGTACTAAGGAAGACTGGAACTTCTAAATCTTCTACAAAGTACATGAAGACTGGAACTTCTAAATCTTCTACAAAGTATACACAGCAGAGTTTGTTGCTTTCCCTTCAGTCTTCAGGACATTTTTGCCTCAAAATTTCTATATGCCTATGTATCTCTGGATTTCCAATTATTGTAGCATAGCATTAAAAGTTTACAAAATATTTGGCAATATTTTGGTGGTTCTGGAACTGGGATGTACTATAACTAGTTTCTAAATAATATATTGTTCACAATAACTATACTCCAATATAAAATACATTTAAAAAATTAAGAAAATAATGTTCAGCCACAAAATCTAAAAAAAAAAAAAGATGATAAGATGGACTCTACCATCATTAGAACATATTTTCTGAGTATTTCCAGGACTAGGGAAAGGGTACATAAACCTCCACACTGACTTCTTTGCCCTGTGACAAATGGCACACACTGGATGATCAGGGTCAGGTGTGAAAGTGGGTGGTCATGCAATTTAGCTGAAAAAAGTTAACTGACCCATATGGAGATAAAAAACAACCCATCTTGGCTCCACTAACGGGGTGTGAAATATGAACCAAGGACCATTGATCAGAAGATCACATAACACCCACAGATCCTACATTGTGGTTCTGATTCCAAAACTGTGACATATACAAAGTAATGCATATTTAGGGTATAATTATAGAAAGAGCCACACAATCCCTCAGTAATCTCTGCCTAGTTCCCCGAAGTTTATGATCCAAATAGCTGGAAAGTGATGAACCAACACAGAGCATAAAAGCACTATTAGAAAAATATTCAAATATTTTATCTTGGAGATACTCTGATTGAAAAATATAAAAATGGGATCTATGTACAGAAACAGGAAACGTTTGTTTTAGCAAATACTTATATTTAAATCATTCCTTAGGAGTGTCAGATAACTTTTGTTCTCTTAAAATACTAAGTAACTTTGGTCCCTCTACAAATCAACTTCAAAAGGGGGAGCAAGTCACACATACTTGTGAAATATGTTTCATTATTGCCTTTTTGTTGAGATGAATGAGATTAAACAGTAAATAGACGATAGATATGACCATAGTTTAGTAGTTATTCCTCTTTGGACAGTAACTAAAGTTTATAGTACACAGAGAGTAAAATCCCTTAATAATACTAGAGAGGGGGAAGAGTAGTAACGATTGTTTGTAGTCTAACTCCTAAGATTTTTATGAAAGATACTTACATTTTACGATTTAGCTAGAACTCCAACTCATCTCATTTTAACAATGGCACAGGTTACAAAGGAGTTCTTCTGTATTATATACAAGCAAAATATCAAAAAGTAAAATTTTATTTTCTTTTTATTTCTAAATATCTTTAAATCCAGCCAACATATTTGCTTATAATGACATTTTTCTGGAAAAAAAAAAAACAGCTGATCTTAATAGTGGGTTTGCCAAAATGTTAGAATGATGGATCTACTAAACAGGAAATGAATTCCGAGGATGACATACATAAATGTAATAACCAGCCATAATTGACAAAACAGATACATTTTTAAAAGCCCAAGCAATTGCACCAGATATGAAGGTAATCTGGCTGCCCACATTCTTCACAGCATTATTAACCAAGGTACAGCCAATTAATTTGACTGGTTATATAATGTCTCTTCCCTAGCTCACAATTTTTCAATTGGGTCCCTTGCAAATCTTAGAACTTTTTTGAGAGTTCCTTCTGAGATAAAAGTGGGCCATTCTTTGATTAAGGATATGAGAGTAACCATGTTACCCTAGTAAGACTTCGAACATAACTCACAAGTCTGTAAAGCAATAAAAATGTAAATTTGTGCATCTACCAATTTACCTAGTGTCAGACTGTCTTTTGCATATAATTTGCAAGACTCTTGTCACCTACAATAAAACATGTGATCAGAGTTCCCATGACTGAGGTAATGATAAAAGATTTCCCTGGGCCCATCCATACATGTTCACTAGGTTCCCCTGGTATTAAAAGTTTCTAAATAGGAATTATGTTAAACTGAACCAGATAATTTCAGACTTATGGTCATGGTCTTATTAACATTGTACTCTAAGTCGTTGGTAAGATTCATGCACATCAGAATCACCTGCAGGGCTTTGTCAAAACACAGGTTGCTGAGCCCCAGTGTTTCTGATTCATTAAATCTGGATTGGGGACTGACTGTTTGCATTCCTACCAAGTTCCCAGGTGATACTGATGCTGCTGGTCTTAGAGCCAAACTTTGAGAACCACTGTTTTAAGTTATAATAAGCCAAAGTAAGAGACAGATATTTTAGAGAGTAATTTTGTTCAAAAAGCCTATATGATTCATTCAAATTTCAGATTTTTAAACTCATATCAAAAATTATAGGGATTGGAAAGTAAATGCGAATTTAAACTGCAAAAAAATCTACAAAGGAAGTCTTATAAAAGGTACAAACTCCACTGAAGCCCTTTAAGACCTCATTATATAAAAACAGTTGGCAAGCTAACAACTTATTATTAGTATACATAGTTGAAGGTAATAAAAGTGCCTTTTTCCTGATGCCCTATATTAGGAGTTCAACTGGGAAAATAGGCAAATTTGGAGGTGGCTACAGAAGAAAAGTGTATATATATATATATATATATATATATATATATATTCAAATTCAGATTGGGCACAGACAGGGACAGGTGACAAAGCTTCTAGGTTACTTATGGTCAACAAGTCAGAGATAAGCAGGTTGAAATTAGGAAGATACGTAGACATTGATATGGGCAGAGGGTTCTCGTCCAGGGGATCAGGACAACTTCAGGTAAATGTAGTGTAGTACCCTGGATAGCTCCCTGGAGGAGAATTTGCTTTGAGTTTAAGTCTGGCCTCACTTAAGACATTTTATTTTCTATTTAGAACCCCACTCCTTGTTAGAATTATGAATGCTCAAGGAGCCCACACATTTATGTAAAGTTGAGCCCCTGGTTACTAGGGGGCAGAGGATTATTTTAATTTCCCAAGTAACATTCAGAACCCCTATCGGAAACATCTAGAATCCCAAGTAGGCCTATGTCAGGGTCCTGACATATTTAGACAAAACAAGATTTTTAAAACCAATAATTGGCTTTCCATCCTAAAACTGAGAATTATTTTTATTATTTTCTTTCTGCATTTAGTGATTCAGAGTTCATTTAGCTCCTAAATTATTTATTGAATTGACCTAAAGTCTAGTTTCAAGAGATTTTCAAAGTGAATGTTATAGAAAATAATCTTGTAACTCTTTAGCACACTCTTAGAAAATACATCCTATATAATCAGGAAAAGTTCTTAAAGGCAACACAGTTTCTACCTAACTTCTCTGTTTTCTACATCTTTGAGTATGATCTAGTATATTTAATTGGACATTTAATTAAAGCAAGATTAAAACCTATTTTTAAAATAAAAATTGTGTATGCTTAAGGTGTTCAATATGGCGATTCGCTATACATAGTGAAAGGTTTACTACAGTCAAGCTAATTAACATATATCCTCACAGTTACCATTTTTGATGTCTGATGAGAGCACCTGAAATCTATTCTCTTAGCAAATTTCCAGGATTCAATACAGTATTATTAACTAGAGTCATCATGTTGTAGATAATCTCTAGACCTATTCATCCTACATAACTGCAACTTTGTACCCTTTGAACAATATTTTCCCATTTCTTTCACCTCTTTGCCCTTGGTAACTACCATTCTTCTCTCAGTTTCCATATATTCAACTTTTTTAGATTTTACGTGTAAGTGAGACCATGCAGTGCTTTTCTTTCTGTGTCTGACTTATTTCACTTGGCACAATGTCCTTCAGATTCATCCATATTGTTACAAATGGCAGGATTTCCTAATTTTTTATTATTGAATAATATTTCAAATATCACATTTTCTTAATCCACTCATCCATCGATAGACGCTTAGGTCATTTCCATATCTTGACTACTGTGACTAATGCCGAAATGAATATGGGAGTGCAGATATCTCTTTGAAATATTAATTTCATTTCCTTTGGGTATATACCCTGAAGAGGGATTACTGGTTCATATGGTAGTTCAATTTTTAGTAAAATTGACCCTTAATCAGAGGTCCCGCAATGGCATTTCTTATCTTTTGGATTTTAATCCCTTTCAAGGAAAGAATTTAAGTTAAAGACTTACTTAAATTAATAGCTATTCAAAATGAATCTAATTTCATACCTTAGAAACCCTTTGTTGTTTATCAAATGGCATTTAAATGAGAAAAAATCTCATTAAAAACATAAATACTATACCTTAACTCAGGGAAGATTTGACCTCCTTTTAAAAATAATAAAATATTAACATTACAATACATCTTAGAACTAAAATAGATGACCAGGCTTATACACAAGGACATACAGTGCCAAAGGAAACTCGTATATGACCTCTCCCTAAACATTCTTTAAACAAATTGATTTTTTAAAAGATATCACACCAGAATTCCACTTCAGCCTAGGATGTAGAAAAGATGGAAACTGCATCATTTCTCTCCTAACAACAACAAAAAAGGCAAATAGACAGCAAAGTAATAACTTTTCTTGAACCCATCAGAAAGCTGAGGTTACAGGGCAACAGAGTAGCCTAAAATCCAAAGACAAGCCTTCCAAGGAGAGATGGAACGCTAGCACTGGTTCACCTGTAGCACAACACAGGAGTAAAAGATATATAATGCCATAAAGCAGTAAGGAGAATTGAGTTAAATTTTTAAATGATTTTTCTAAAGTCCAAATGTGGAGTACCATGATATTATAAAACCTGGAACTGCAAAGACCAGGGAAGTTGGCATCCACTCTCAGGCTGTTCTCCACAGACTTACACCTGGTGATCATGAGAAAGATGGGTGGCAGGGCAGAACACCAGGTAAAGCCTCTCTGAATATTGCAGGCCTGGAAGAGGGGGGAAGCCATTGCTACAGAAAAGGCAAAAATTCTGCACAAATGCTACTGGCTGGTAGGGGGAGGTGTGGCAGCACACACTGTTGCCCCTCAGGAAATGTGTGAACACCCACTGCTTCCAAGGAAGGGTAAAAGGGAAAAAAAATCCCTTTGTTCCTTAGGAGAGGGGCAGAAAGCTGTCCCAGACTCAGACAATTAGAGGCTTCCTAGCAATGAGAAGGGGCAGAAAACTTTCCTTCAAAGGCCCACCAAAGATATAAGGCAATATTTAGCTGCCATGCAGAGGAGAGGCAGTATGGCTGAGAAAACTCCACTCTGGTAAACCAAGGGACACAAGGTCTGTCTAAGACTGAGGCTACACTGGGACAACAGAGAAATCTCCTTGTCCTACCACTATGCTAGCATGTGCCAAATAAAAAGCAACAGCAAATTAATTTAATATGGATCATATTGTAAAATTTAAAATTATAAAACTTTTAGAAGAAAACATAAGAAATATCTTTGTGACTTAGGGTCACAAGTCGTAGATGAAGAGTTCTTAAATATGACATCAAAGCTATGATCCATAGAAGAACAAATTGATAAATTAGACTTCATCTAATTAAACTTTTTTCTGCAAAAGATCCTATTAAAAGTATGAAAACATAAGCCATAGACTGGCGGAAAAGTTTGTAAATTACGTATCTGACAAAAGCCTTGATCCAGAATATATAAAGAATTCTGTAAACTCAAAAGGAAAAAAAATACCAAAAAAATCAAATTTAAAATTAGGAAAAATACTGGAACAAACACTCCACCAGACAGAACATATGTGCCAATAAGCACATGAAAAGATATTCAACACTGACAACATCAAATGCTGGCAAGGATGTAGAACAACAGGAACTCTCATTCATTGCTAATGGAAATGCAGAATGGTACAAACTACTCTGGAAGACAGTTTGCCAGTTTCCTAAAAAACTTAACATGCTCTTAACATATGATCCAGATATTGTGCTCCTTGCTATTTACCCAAAGGAACTGAGGACTTAAGTCTACACAAAACCCTGCACATGGATGTTTATAGCAGTTTTACTAATAATTGCCAAAACTTGGAATCAATCAAGATGTCCTTCAGTAGGTGAGTGGATACATAAACTGTGGTATATCCAGATAATATATTATTCAGTGCTAAAAAGAAATAAGCTATCAAGCCATTAAAATATATGGAAGAACCTTAAATGCATATTACTAAGTGAAAGAAGTCAATCTGAAAAGGTTATGATTTCAATTATATGACATTCTGGAAAAGGCAAATCTATGGAGACCATAAAAAGAACAATGGTTATCAGGAGTTAGTGAGGAGGAAGGGATAAAGAGGTGGAGCAAAGAGGATTTTTAGAGCAGTGAAATTATTCTGTGTGATACTATAATAGTGGATACAGGCCATTACATATTAGTCAAAACCCATAGAATGTACAACACCAAGAGTGAACCCTAATGTACACTACGGACTTTAGTGATAATGATGTTTCAGTGTAGGTCCATCAGTTGTAACAAATGCATCTGGTGTGAGATGCTGATAGTGGGAGAGGCTGTTCATATATACAGGCAGGGAGTATATGAAAAATCTCTGTATTTTCCTCCCAATTTTGCTGTGAACCTAAAATTGCTCTTTAAAGTGTCTATTTTTTAAAAAATAAGATATTCAACATTGCTATGGTATGAATGTTTTTGTCCCCCCAATATTAGATTAGTACTTAGAATCGATAGCATTAAATGCTTATATTAGAAAAGAAGAAACTTCTCAAATAAATAACTTAAAGTTCTACCTTAATAAAGTAGTAAAAGAAGAACAAATTGAACTCAAAGCAAGCAGAAAGAAGGAAATAATAAAAATAAGACTGAAAATCAATGAAATTGAAGACAGAAAACAATAAAGAAAATCAATAGAACCAAAATCTGATACTTCTTGAAAAGATGAATCAAATTTATAAGCCACAGTCTTCACCAATCAAGAAAGAAGGTAGAAGGCACAAACTACAGATATCAAGAATGAAGTAAGAAATATCACTACAAATTCTACATATATGAAAAGTATAATAAAGGATACTAAAAACAACTTTATGCCAATAAATCCAATAGATAAAATTAACCAGTTTCTTTCTTTTTATATTTTTTAAATTTTTTACTTTTTAAAAAAATTTATATTGGAGTATAGTTGATTTATAATGTTGTGTTAGTTGTGACCAGTTACTTGAAAGAAGCAAACAACAAAAGCTCACTCAAGATTCAGTGGAATATTATTCAGCCATAAAAGGAATGAAATATTGAAACATGCTACAACATGGATGAACCTTGAAAACATTGTGTTAAATGAAAGAAGCCAGACACAAAGGACCACATATTGTATGATTCCATTTATTTATTTATTTATTTATTTTTAATTTTTGGCTGCGTGTGGACTTTTTTCTAGTTGCGGCAAGAGGGGGCTACTCTTTGTTGCACTGTGTGGGCTTCTCATTGTAGTGGCTTCTCTTGTTGTGGAGCACGGGCTCTAGGAGTGCAGGCTTCAGTAGTTGCAGCATGCAGGCCCTAGAGCACGCAGGCTTCAGTAGTTGTGGCATGAAGGCTCAGTAGTTGTGGCTCATGGGCTCTAGAGCACAGGCTCAGTAGTTTTGGTGCATGGGCTTAGTTGCTCTGCAGCATGTGGGATCTTCCCAGACCAGGGATTGAACAAGTGTCCCTTGCATTGGCAGGCAGATTCTTAACCACTGCACCACCAGGGAAGTCCCCTATGATTCCATTTATATAAATGTCCAAAATAGGCAAATTCATAAAGATAGAAAGTAGATTAGTAGTTTCCAGGGGCTGGGGGGAGGGGAAAATGAGGAGTGACTACTAATGGGTAGTGGGTTTCTTTTGGGGGAGATGAAAATGTGCTGGAATTATATAGTGGTGTCAGTGATACAATCTCATATATATACTAAATTCTACACTTCAAAAGGGTGAATTTTATAGTATGTGAATTATATATCAATAAAAATAAATAGATATCATGAATATAATCCTGTATCTATTATAGTAATTGAATTCATAGTTAAAAACATTCCAACAAAGAAAATTTAGGCCCAGATAACTCAACAGGTGAGTTTTAACACATATTTAGTTAACAAATAATACCAGTTCTACACAAGCTCTTCCAGAAAATAAAAGGAGGAAACACTTTCCAAGTTATTTTTAATTCCAGTATTAACCTGATACCAAAACAGAGAGAAATTATAAGAAAATAAAAATACAGTATACTTCAAGAACATAGAAGCAAATATCTTCTCCAAAATATGAGCAGAGTCCACAAATAAATTAAAAAATAAAAGGCATTATGGCCAAAAGATATTTCTCATGAGAATGAAAGATTAGTCCAATATTGGAAACACAATCAGTACAATTCAACAAATTAAGAGACTGAAGAAGAAAAAATCATATTGTTTCAATGACACAGAAAAAGCATTTGACAAAATCTGACATCAATTCATGATAAAAACTCTCAGAAAATTAAGAACAGAAAGAAACTTCCTCAACCTGAATAAGGACATCTATGAAAAACATACAGCTAACTTCATACTCAATGATAAAATACCGAATGCTTTCCCCCTAAGATCACGACCAAGATCATCAGCATTATTTATAATAGCCAATACATGGAACCAACCTAAGTGCCCATCAACGGATGAATGGATAAAGAAGATGTAAGATACACACACACAGACACACACAAACACACACACACACAATGGAATGCTACTCAGCCATAAAGATGAAATCTTGCCATTTGTGACAACATGGATGAAACTTGAGGGTATTATGCTAAGTGAAATAAGTCACATGGGGAAAGACAAATATCATATGATTTCACTTGTATGTGGAATACAAAAGACAAATCAACAGAAAACAAAAACAAAATAAATGAACAAATGAAGCCAAACAAAAACAAACATGTTGATACTGAGAACAGAGTAGTGGTTACCAGAGAGAAAGGGGTGGGGAGGAGGGTGAAATGTGTAAAGGTGGTCAACCATATGGTTATGGATGGAAACTAAAATTTTGTGTGTGTGAACACACTGCAGTGTATACAGAAGTAGAAATATAATGTTGTACACTTGAAACTTATATAATGTTATAAACCAATGTTACCTTAAATTTAAAAAAAAAAGATCAGGGAGAAGAAAGGTGAGAATGTCCATTCTTACCACTGCTATTTGACATTACACTGGCACTTCCAGCCAATGCAATATGAGATGAAAAATAATTAAAAGGCATATAGATTGGAAAGGAAAAAATAAAACTCTTTATTCATAGAAAACATGAGTATCTACATAGAAAAACCAAAAATATATATTAAAAATCTACTAGAACTAGTAAGTGAGTTTATCAAGGTAACAGGCTACAAGATCAATATGAAAAAATCATTTTTATGTCTAAAAACTAGCAACAAAGAATTGGAAATTAATATTAAATAAACTGTACCATTTATAATAGCATAAAAGAATGTGGAACACTTAGATATAAACCTAACAAAATATTTTCAGACTTTGTGTGATGAAACTACAAAGCACTGATGAAAGAAATCAAAGAAAACCTCTGTAAATGGAGAGATGGACTGCATTTGGATTCAGATTCAAAGTCTCAATATTATTAACATAATTTTCTCCAATACACTCTATTGATTCAATGCAATTCAAATGAGAATCCCAGCATGATTTTTATAGAAATTTGTAAGCTGATTCTACAATTGATATAGAAAGGCAAAAGACCTAGAATAGCCAAAACAACTCAAAAACAAGAGTTAAAAAATGTGCAGTATCAGACTTCAAGACTTATTATAAAAATACAGTAATCTAGAGAGTGTATTATTAGATATAGATAAATGGAACACAATATAGACTCAGAAATAGAACCATACATGCATAGTCAACTGTTTACAAAGTTGGAAAAGCAATTCAGTGGAGAAAGAATAGACTTTTCAACAACAGGCGGTGTAAAAATTGGGTATCCATGTGGAAAAAAATGACCTTTGATCAACTCCTTATAGCATATACAAAGAGTAACTCAATATGGATCATAAACATGAATGTAAAACCTAAAACTATAAAATTCTTAGAAGAAAGAATGTAAAAAGGAAGAAAAATTTTGTGACTTTTTTAAGGCAAATGTTTCTTAGATTTAACACTAAAAGCATTATCCATAAAAGAAAAAATTGGACTTCATCAAAATTTAAAATGTCTGCTCTTGTAAGACATGATTAAGAGAATGAAGAGACAAGCCACAGGGTGGGAGAAAATGTTTGCAAATCATATATCTGACAAAGGATTTGTATCCAGAATACATAAGGAACTCTCAAAACCCAATAATAAAAAGAAAAAGAATTTTTTAAAAGTGCAAATTGTTTGAACAGACAACTCACCAAAAAGATATACTGATGAAGAAAAAGCATATGAGAAAATGCTAAACACAATTAGTCATTAGGGAAATCCACATGTAAACCACGATATGATGCCACTGAGCACCTATTAGGGACTGAATGTTTGTTTTCTCCCAAAATTCATATTTTGAAACCATAACACCAATGTGATGGTATTAGGAGATGGGGCCTTTGGGAAGTAATTGGGTCATGAGGGTGGAGCCCTCATAAATGGGATTAGTGCCCTTATAAAAGGGACTCAAGAGAGTTCTCTTGTCCTTTTCCTGCCGTGTGAGGATGTAATGAGAAGACAGCCATCTAAGAACCAGGAGGTGGGCCCTCGCCAGACACCAGATCTGCCAGCACCTTAGTTTTGGACTTCCCAGCCTCAAGAAATGTGAAAAATAAATGCTCGTTGTTTAAGCCTCTCAATCTATGGTATTTTGTTGTAGCAGCCCAAATGGACTAAGACAATACCTAATAGAATGACTAAAAAAACAAACAAGAAAAACCTGACAATACCAAAAGCTAAAGAGAACACGCAGCAACTGGAACACTCTTTGATTGCTAATTGGAATGCAAAATTTTACAGCCACTTAGGAAAACAGTTTGGCTGTTTCCTGTAAAGTTAAACATATAATTATCAAATAACCTAGCACCTTACTCCTAGATTTATCCAAGGAAATTAAAATATATTTTCACATAGTAACTTGCATGTGAATGTTTATAGCAGCTTTAATCATAATCTCCAAAAACTGGAAACCACCAAAATGCCCTTCAACTGGAAAATGGATAAATAAACTGTGGTATATTGAAAGGAATATTAGTCAGCAATAAAAATGAAGGAACCACTGGTACCTGCAACACATGAATGAATTGTAAATACATTATTTCAAGTGAAAAAACATACCCTCAAAAAGCTTCATACTCTCTTATACCTTTTGTGTGACAACTTGGAAAAGGCAAACTGTAGGGGCAGAAAACAGATTAGTGGTTGCCAGGGGCTGGAGGTGAAAGGAAGGGTTTTGTTCAAAGAGGCAGATGTTTTGGTGGGTGATGGAAAAGTTCTGTATTTTTGATTATATGTCTTTATGTGTTAATCAAAACACAGAACTATACCCTAAAAATAGTGTTTTATTGTATAAAAAGTATTCTTCAATAAACCTGACTTTTAAAAAGGGCATCAAACAGACCAAAATAAAGGAAATACACACACACACACAAAATGTGAACAATAGTAGAGGGTAATGTAAAGAGAGTTGAGGAGTGTGTAAGGAAGTACAAAGAGTGGATTTTGCAAACGGGCATTTTGAGGCCCAAGGAAAGTATTTAAAGGGCAGGAAACCTTATGACCAAACTAGCCTTGTTACCTTGGTTATGGGTGTGGGTGTTTATGTGCTAATTATATAAGAATACCTCAAATCTTTTTTAGCAATAGCCTGTTCTGTCACCTGATTTTTCCATCCCACTAACATACTGAGTCACTGTCCTTCCAGAGTATTTGTGCAGTGCAAGCAACACATTCCCTACAATAGTGCACAGCATCCTAAAATGGGAGGCCCAGAGGGATAGCTCTGATATGCTACACCCTAGCATCAACTGTTCCACCTAAAAAAATTTTGTTGGATATCCCCAGAAAGGAGCACATTCAAATTTAGATATTTTAAATTTTATATGTTTTTCTTTAAATGAGGCCACAGTAGAGCATAAATTGCTTTATTAAATGGCAGAGAAATGACTTACCTTTTAACATATTTTACAAGAGGAATAAAAATCATTATTTGAATGATCTTAATTTCCTTTGGAAAGTGTTTGAAATATGTATAGTTAGGAATGTATGTTTGGGAAAGACAATATCTTTAAAATGTAACATTCATATTCAATATCAGAGAAATAAATATGCTGTATGTACAGATTTAATAAACACTGATATTGCAAATATTTTCTTAAAGTAAAAGCTAACGCTACTTCTTGCACACTGCCTTTTGTAGTTTCTTATGACCATTTAAGCCTGTGCACATTCTCACATTATCACAAATTCAAGATGGAAGTATTTCAGAAACAGAAGCAACACTTTAAACTTCTTTGAAAAGAAAAGATAGCTATAATACCAGTCTTTTCAGTAACAAACATCTCTCCCAACCAGGTGGCTACATGCCATTGCTAATTATCCCATTGCTTAATCTTAATTGTACCTCTTTTTTAGAAGGTAGATTAGTAGTGAAAGAGTTGTATTATTTATTAATACTTTGTTTACATATATAATTTATTTACTCTGCCTATGCCCCAAAACAATTTGAGGAGCCACATTGTTTAAACTCACTGGAGCAAAGAAATAGGAATTAAATAAGTGACTCAAATTAATAAAAATTAAATTATCCATAGATGCCATCCATCCTCTTTGCTTGCAAAACATAAAATCTGTAATAACAAGCTGATTGCCTCCACAATACCTCATCTCCTTCAACCTCCCTTCCCAACCCCCTCCTGCTTCTGCCTTCCCACTTCCTTCTCTCCTTATTCTATGTTCAGGCTTCCTGAGCCCCTTTGCACTCTCTCCACCCCTTTCTTCCATGCTTCTTCCCTCAAGAACTCACCCTTTCTCTCTCCTTTGCATTCTCTCCTTACTCCCTCATTCCCTTCTCATCAGCCCCAGTTCCCTAACATTTTGCCACCTTCTCACTCATTCCTTATGTCCGCCCTGATCTCCTGCCCTCCCTCCCTTCTCCTCTTAGGCCCTCATCTGATTTGGGGAACACTCATTTACTACCTCCCTATTACTACTTTGATTACCAACTCTTAGCTGCCACTATTCCTTCTAAACACTCCCACCTGCCTTTCAGTGTGTCTTTTTATTATCTGCAACTAAACTTATTCCAAAGTGGCCATCCCACTGGGCGTGTTAGACTCCAGTTACTCGCCTCCCATGGCACATGGTCTATCATGCTTTCCTCTGAGTTCCCATTCTGACATAAACAGTGGTGATCATATGTTCTGATTGCTATTCTTCTTACAACAGAATATAATGTAAACATGGATGCTAGAACATCTGAGTATGTTTAATAAAATGGATAAAGAATTATTTAGAACACATTGTATGTTACATAATCCAATTTCCAATTTTATTAAGGTGGTAGAAATAATATTCCCTTGCTGACCAACAAGCAGGCTTTTAATACAAGGAATTTGAAAAAAATGTATCACATCTCCTGAAAAGACTTGATTTCAATACAGAAGTGATACATGTAATATCAAGTTGCATATGGAAACCTTCCAATTCTACTCATGTTCTATGATAATGATTTATATTTCCTGGATAAGATAGCATTGTGGGACTTCCCTGGTGGCGCAGTGGTTAAGAATCTGCCTGCCAATGCAGGGGACACGGGTTCGGGCCCTGGTCCAGGAAGATCCCACATGCCACGGAGCGACTAAGCCCATGCGCCACAACTACTGAGCCCGCGTGCCTAGAGCCCGTGCTCCGCAACAAGAGAAGCCACCGCAATGAGAAGCCCACGCACCGCAACGAAGAGTAGCCACCGCTCACCGCAACTAGAGAAAGCCCGCACTCAGCAACAAAGACCCAACGCAGCCAAAAATAAATAAATAAATAAATAAAATTTAAAAAAAAGATAGCATTGTGAAGTCTAAATACATTTCTCCTTTAGTCATTGTGGTGGAGAACTGGTAGTAGGTAAGCTGTGAAAAAGAGATGATCAATAATTTATGCAAAAGGAGAAAGAACTTTGGGCACAGAGGATTTTTCAGGCAGAGAAAAGTACTCTGTATGGTATTATAATGATGGATACATGTTATTATACATTTTTCCAAACCTATAGAATGTACAGCACTAAGAGTGAACTCTACAGTAAACTATGGGCTTTGGGTGATTATGATGTGTCAGTGTAGGATTATCCATGGTTTAAAAAAAAAAAAAAAGGGCTTCCCTGGTGGCGCACTGGTTGAGAGTCTGCCTGCTGATGCAGGGGACACGGGTTCGAGCCCTGGTCTGGGAAGATCCCACATGCCGCGGAGCTACTAGGCCCGTGAGCCACAACTGCTGAGCCTGCGCGTCTGGAGCTTGTGCTCTGCAACAAGAGAGGCCGCGATAGTGAGAGGCCCACGCACCGCGATGAAGAGTGGCCCCCGCTTGCCGCAACTAGAGAAAGCCCTCGCACAGAAACGAAGACCTAACGCAGCCATAAATAAATAAATAAATAAATAAATAAACAAAAAAGTACCGTTCTGGTGAGTGATGTTGATAATGGAGAAGGCTATGCATGTGTGGGAGCAGGGGATATATGGGAATCCATACCTCCCTCTCAATATTGTTATAAACCTAAAACTGCTCTTAAAAAATTGTCTTAATAAAAGAAATTCCAACTTGGGGCCATACTTTCTTCAAATTCCTGAAAATGTAGTGACTATCATAAAATCTCTATTAAATCACTTGTCTTGCAATACTGAGCTCCAGTTACCTGAAAGAGTCAGTATAGTACATGTAGTCAGAAAAATTTTCAGCCCGACATCAGCAAGTAAGCAGGGGTCATCAGACCTTCATAATGGCCCACCCATGGCTACCATCTGCTACTGGCAAAGGGCATTCTTAGTCCATTTACCCACCCATAGTATGCTTTTCTTCCTAGCATACTGAATCTCTCTCCTACTACAGAGATTTCAGGCGTTGCTACTTTGGTAAACTCTACATGAATGACTAGACAGAAGAGTGGAGTCTTTAGAATTTATTCAGTCCTTGCATCCATGTTAGCTCTTCAAATAAGGATACTTTTCAGTCTTAATTGTCTTACTCTGATATGGCTATCCATCTACTCAGGCCTGAATTAATGTAACCTATTTGTTTCATCTGAATTATAGAAAGAGAACAATGCACTGTTGATCTCAGCTTGATTAGAACCAGCACTAAAACCTTTATCAGAAGCACAGGGCTCTGCTTAGATTAGATCACCTCCACTTAGCATAGAAGCTAATATACTTGCAATTTTAAAGCAAATTACTTTCACTTTTCTACTTATACTTCTAAAAATAATCTGCATTTTGATTTACATGCCTAATGGATAAATTAGAATTAGATCAATTATATACGGTAAGTCCCATTCACTTGAATAAAGATCCTGATTTAGAAATATTCATTCATTATGATAAATAATCCTATCTTGTTTACAGAGATAAAAATCAAGCTGCCAGAAAATATTTAATGAACCTGACCTTATAACCATTATAGAAATGAACTGTGTATCATCCCTGACATATGTTCTGGCAGGTCTTCTTTTTCAACCATTGGAAGAAGAACTTGTTTATAGCTAAAATATTTATGATTGTTCCCTGCTTTAGTCTGTCCTAGAACTAAATGAATAAAATAAGTAAGGATAATTTATAGAAAACAAAATACAAGTAAAATATCACAATATAAAACTTGTTTTACATTCCCAGTACTTCTCCCCATTGAGCCTGAGTTGTCAGTATCATAGTCAAATACAAGGCTGCAAGGAGGCTGGCTTGACCCCAAAGGAAAAATCAGAGCGTGACAATTTCTTCAACTCCCTTCTAGTGTAGAATGCCTTTTTTCTAAAACGGATTTTTTCAGGAGGCAAGGAGGAGGTAGGAACTCCTAGTCTAAAGAAGGCATAGACTTTTGTCCCCAAGGGCTGGGAGTTTTTAAAGCCAGAAAAGCTCACTCTGTGCATAGTATGTCAAGAAAAGGCCGTAACCACTGTGTTGCCAGAAATATTTGGCTACAAATTTTTGTCAGCACAACAAATCCATTTGGAAATCCCCCCATTGTAGCATTTGGTCCAGGATGAGCTACTCTTTCTACAAAAACTTCAGTCGAAGATATCTCTGCCAAACCCTACCCTCCATTCCTTTACTTTCACTTCCTGCCCATTTCTTTAGATAATACCTTATTGCTACAGAAGATTCCTTTACTATTTGTTCCCTCCAGACCTATCTCTATCAGACCTACTCTCTGTTTAACCTACTACTTTTGATTATTCATTTACATTCTCCTCTTTCTTGATCCAGCCTAGGACCAACTCCACAGGGAAGATCCTAGCCCTCATCCTGGGTACAAGATGGTCTCACCCACAGTTATTCTGTGCAGAAATAGAAATTAGCTGCCAAAAGCCTTGTTTTGGCCACATAATTTATGAGATATTCCTTTCACAATGTCCTAAGTGTGCATAAGTAGAGGAATCCTCAACAGTTCCATCTTGATTCTGCTCTGTTCACCTGAGCCTTGGCAGCATAATTGATACTCATTAGCTCCTACTGGGTCATGCTGTGCTAGTCTGACAGTTGTAAATTTTATTAAATCTGTGTCACCACAGCAAAGTTCTTAGCAATGGAGTTTAAAAATATTTAGTATTAAGGTATCTTCACAGCGTTGTTATGAAGCTCAAGTAAAATAATACACGTGTAAGAGCTCTGCAAATAAAGTATTAGAGAAATACAAGAAATTATGCCATTTAATTATTTAATTTTCTGTTTCTATGGATCATTTTTCCAGTTGACTTTCATAGTCATTTGCAGTATCTTATTTTGTAATTGGAGATTTAATAATGTGTAGTGTAATATGAAATCTGCAATATGTATTTTTTATATTGGTGTAGTTAAAGTCACAAATCTATTCTCTAATCATAACACTATCAGGAGAGATAAAAGTTGCCCTTGGTGGAGAGTATGTTACCTCTTGACTCTCTTCTCTAAATTCTCTAAAATAATATACATATAAATACACATATATGTATGTATGTATATATATATATATATGTATATATATATATATATATACACACACACACACAGAGAATATCACTCTATACCTGATATTTTGCAAAATATTATTCACCAATTTCTGTATTCATTCATTCTTCTATTAATCCAACAAATATTTTCTAAGCATCTACAAGCACTCTACTAGGTAGTGGTGATAGATAAATGAACAAAATATGGTAGCTTATGTCTATAAACAGTCTAGAAAATGTAATGTGATATCCTGGATGGAAACCAAGAACAAAAAAAAAATAACATTAAATAAAAACTTAGGAAATCTGAATAAAGTATGGACTTTAGTTAGTAATTATGTATCAATATCAGTTGTGACAAATGTACCTATTAATGTAAAATGTTTACAATAGAGGAAACTGGTGTGGAATATATGGAAACTCTCTGTACTATCTTCACAACTTTTCTCTAAATCTAAAACTGTTTTAGAGTAAAAGGTTTATCACAAATGAAATGGTCTAGTGGGAAAAGAATACTGGAGAATGGATAAATAAAAGCACATCTGTGTGATAAATTTTATAATTATAGGTATAATGTGATTTAGGAGTACAGGAAAGGTGACAGTACTCAGTGTTGTGGCAATTGGGGACAACCTGAGTGAGAGAGATGTTTAGAGAGTTTCCAAGAGATTAGTCTTTAAGGGAAAATGGAGATTTGCTTGCGTCTGTCCTGAAGACGGAAGGAGGGAGAGCAGGGAAAGGGGAAGATTAGTGGAGATATTCTAGGCAAAAGGAAACAGCATATACAAAAGTCCTGAAGCATGAGAAAGCCTGTTGCTTTGGGGGGACTGAATATAATTTCTTTGTGTTGGAGCAAAAGGTGAGTTTGTGTTTATGTGTATGTGTGTTTTGGCATGCATGATACATAATGTTTCTGAAAAGTATGGATTTACAATGCAGTCACTTCTGTTCGTGTCCATTGTATTTACTCTGGCAATTTGACCATTTTCTTTTGGTAGATCACTTGTTCTACCTTCTCCTGTTATTTCATCTACATATGATTATCCAAGTAGTTAAATGATGGAAATTAGCAATATTTAGCACTCAACTGAGATAAATTATTTCCTCAACGATGAATGGTCATTTCCCAGAATAGAACTAATGCAACGTGGGTTTGACTGAATTTTGAAAGATTCCAGACAACTGGGGATTACAGATTTCATCAGGGAACATTATACTATAAATGTTTATGCCAGAGTGCTCACACCAAACACTCAACAGGATGATCCATTTCAGATTGTGTCTGAAAGATTATAAAATATGTTTGGGCTTCACTATATTTCATTTTAGCTTCTCTCTCAATGTATCTTTCAGGTTCTCTCATAACTTTCTGACCTTTCCTCAGTCTTCTATGATGACTCCTCTTTCTCTGAGCACCTCTAAAATATAGACATTTTTTTCCTTTTATTTCTCTCTCTCTCTCTCTCATTCTCTCTCTCTCTCATATCCAATCCATCATCTACTCCTATAGCTTCAACCAGTCCATTACACCATTATACACTGATAACTCCTAAATCAATATCTTCAGTCAGACCCTCTCCCTGACTCTGAATGTAATCTATGAACACCTGCTAAACACCTTTATATGAAATCCCTCAGTCATTTCAAATTCAATGTGTAACCAACCAAATTCATTATTTCTCCCCATCATCTTGCACACAGCCATTTATGTTAGAAACATTGTAATTATCTTTCAATTCTCTGCCTTCCTCATTTCCCACATCCAGTTGACAAGTTCAGTCAGTTCTCCACAAATGAAACCATCCTATCTCCTATTCTGAAAACATTCACCAGATCTTCAATATGCCTAAAATAAAATCCAAACTCCTTTCAATGGCCTATTAGGCTCTGTGTATCTCTCCAGCCTAATTTTACTACTAAATTCCAGTCACACCCTTTTCCCACCTTCTTCCCCACGCCTCAGATTTTGCTTAGCTAATTCCTACTCGTCCATGGGTGCCCAATGTAACTGCCCCCTTCCTTTCCTTAGGAAAGCTTTTTCTGGCTCCACCCCTTCCACTAGATTAGAATCTCCTGCCAAACACTTTCAAGCCACTCTATTTTACTTTTGTATCACTTATTAATAATAATTTTACTAATATCTATTGAAAACTTACTATGGGACAGGTGATTTTTATATCTCTATTTAATAGATGAGGAGGATGTGAAAGGTTAAATAACTTGTTGTAGGTCACACAACTAACTGAGAGAACCTAGGTTCAATTCCCAGCTGTTTCAGAGCCAATGTTCTGAACTACCATGTTGTACTGCATCCAACTTCACTGGGACAAGAGCTATATTTGTCTTGTTCGATGCTGTATCTTCAACAGCCAAGTTAGTTCCTGACACATATAAGGGGCTCAATAAATCTTTGTGAAAAAATTAAATGCAGGTATAAATGAATATCTTAGATCTGTCCTCTCCTCTCCATTCCTCCTTTTACTGGTCCCCACCATGTTACTCATCATTTTTCACCTGGACTATTTCAAGAGCCTCCAAATAGTCTCCTTAACTTGCTTTCTGGACCTAAACTGGGAGTCTAACTTGTGAAGCCTCTGAGACTCCTCATTTTATCTCTCTGGCTTTTCACATGCGCCTTTCCCCTGAAGATATGGTAGGAGATCAAGATATGTCCCAACCTTCAGAAGTTTACAATCTAATGTGGGAGACAGACTCATATGTCAGTAATACTGATAGAAAGCAGATTGTATGTTGTCATTATGGAAAAAGAAAAGATTTATTCTTACAAGATGAGAAAATAAAAGAAAGCTTTTTAGAATTTAAGATTTAAGTTGGACTTTGAAGGAAGGGTAAGATGATCTTCCTAACATATATATCTGATCACATCATCTCCTGGCTTAAAAAACCTTCACTGACTGCCCATCACATTCAGAATTAAATCTAAACTCAGTAGCATATAAGACCCTCTGTGAACTGGTACCTGTATACCTCTCCAGCTTCATCTTCTGACAATTCTCCATTTACATCTGTATTTCCTTAACTATGTCATGTTGCTTAAGTTTATGTGTCTTTGTATAAGCCATTTCTGTACTTCTTCCTTCCCCTCCTTATCTACTCAAATGACTCCTAAATTTCTGTTGTAGCCTAGTTCAAGGAACCCTTCCTCTCTGAAGCCTTCTTAACTCAACATATCATGTCAAATTCCTCTCCTTTTTGTTCTGATAACATCACATACCTTTCCCTCAAAGAACTTATAGTCTGTATACATACAAGTTTGTGATATCATTTTATTATTGTCTGAGTCTTCCACTAAAATGTAAACTATAAGATGGCAAGGTCATATCTGCTTTTTCTCACCACTGCATATTTCCATCATCCAGCACAGCACCTAGCACACAGTAAATGCTCAATAAACAATTTTTGGATGAATAAATATTGATCCTTTGTGTCACTTCTTTACTTTGTACATATCTCTCTTATTGCACTTACCTGTGTACATGATTATTCTACTATCTTGAAAGCAGAGAGGTTTTGACGAAATTACATACATGATATAGATGGAAGTGCCAAGAAAAGGCTTTATACGTTTGCATGTTTTTTTCTATAAATGAGGAAAATTGGGCCCAGATTAAAAGATTTTCCCAAAGTCACACAGCTAGTAAATATTACAAATTGGATTCTAAATAAACCTTGTAACATAATAAATGTATTCATAAACAGTGGCATCTATTCACTAACAATTGTTTTAATGGCTACTTCTCTATATAGACTTTCTGTCATCAACAAGTAGCAGTGTGATGTAGCTTCTGACAGACTTGGATTTAAATTATGGCTTGTACCACGTGTTGGCTATGTGATCTTGGGAAATTTACTTAAGCTCTCTTAACTTCCAATTCCTCAATTTTTATATTTATGTAACTGAAGCTATCTTGTAGAGTAGTTGTGAGAATTATAAAAGATAATATATGGAAATGCCTACTAGCAATTGGAAGGAGGGAGAGGTGGGGATGGAAGGTGCCATAGTAACGGTTAATTATTGCAAATGTATGCCCATTCTGTTACTAATTTATATTGATCACACTAGGCCAAAATTTATATAATTGTGTTGTCTGTTTTTTTGTAGCTATACAAACACCCTCAATTTCAAAATTCTAAATTCACTGACTCTACAACTTATTCCATAGTCATGTTATCTGGGCTGATTTGCTTTCCTGTTTTCTTGATTTGCTAAGTAATGATTATAAATTAATTATGTTGCATTTTCTATTGTTTTAAAGCTCTGTTCAGCAATAAATGACTATTGTTGCCCTATTTCAGCTCACTGAAATAACGATGCATGTTTGTAGGGGAGAAAAAACCCTCCAATTACTCAGCCACCACTGTTTGTTGCCACTTGTTAGTATGCTGTGTATTATTTGACTTGCTGCCATTTCAAATGTTAATTTTAGAGTCTATTTTTCCTTATTACACATTTTTGGTACAATACCACACCAGTAACTATAGACAGCTTAGAATCTCTGTTATCTTTTCTCCTTTTTTAATAAGCTTGTTTTCACAAGGATAGTTTAGAATTGCTATTTGTCTTCAAACAATGACTTTCTTATCAGGAATCAGTATACTATGCATTGCATTAATTAGCATTATTGCAGTTAATGTTCAGACACACATACACCAACAAAGAATTTGAGGATTTAGGCAGTTTCTCAACAAATTTTATATTTGTAAATGTTTAACACCAACATTCTTTCCAGTTTTCAAGCAAAACTCACATTTTGCTTAAAATATTCAGGTACTGTAATTGAGGTCAAACAGGTCATCTTTTTGTTTAAATCGTGTGGATAATTGCTCCAGTTCTTCACTTCACTTTGAGTGAAACAACTAATTGAGTGAAACTTCCACTGAAAATTTCAGTGAAAAAAAAAAATAGTCACAAACCAGTGTTGAGTATCTTTAAGCCCAAACAAGTTGCTAATTGCCTGAAATTACCAGTTGTTTGGTTATCCAGCCTTAGTGCATTTAGATATAGCCGTGGTGAAATTGGAATAAAGAAAAATAAGCATCCCTTCAGCATGCCTACCACAGTGCTCAATCATATATATTCAGTGAGTTAGAACATTAAAAATTCTTACTTTTCTTCAATTGCTCATTTTATCTCTTGAAATAAGTTTATGTTATGAGAATTTATGTCAGTACAGAATAAAAAATGAGTTGGGGGCAGCTTAGTAGCTCACTTTATTTTAGCAATTGCCACAAATATCTACTTTCGACTTGGAGAAAAATTCTAGAGGGAGAAAACTAAGTAAGAACTAGAATAATCTGATAAACCAGAAATGTGATGATTAAATAGAAATATTTTCACATATATCATGTCTATGTTGTTAGAACACAGCCTAGGATAAGCAAATTACAAGTGCGTAGGTACATTAAGAACTGAAAAAAAAAAGGTCATTGTTAAACATTTACAAATGTAAAAGAGGTCTGGGAAATCTTAAAGACTATGAAACTGTTTAACAACACCCCTGAGGGCAAATGCTATCAAAATTATAATGAGAAAAAAAAATAGATGTTTAGGAATCCAATTTTCTCCTTTGAACTGTTGATGCCAACGCAAATGAACCTTATTTCACAGACTTCTATTATTTAAAAGGCTTTCCAAAAATCTACTAATAGATTCACTTTGCCATATGGCCAATCTGCAATAAAGTCATTTCATAAAGTTAGCTGTTTGCTCTATTCAAAGAAATTTCAAAAGGCAAATTTTTAAAATTTATCTTTACTATTAAAGAAGTCTACTTTTTCCTTACTGTAGAGTGAGAAGTGTTATTACATAAAAACAAACTTCCGATTGCCCCACTATAATTAAAGCTTATCTCCTCTGGTCTGACTTGAGTGGATATGTTGAACAGTTGCCTGATCCACCCCTTCCACTCCTCATATGATATCTTTCCAACTATTTGAAGACGTGGTTAAGCTAACCCTTCAGTTCTCTTAGGCTTATTTTACAGAGACAATTTTCTAAATCTTTCAAAGGAATCACTTTGGCTAGCTTACCCTGGCCCTTCTCTAAATACCCCACATCTCATTTAAGCCATAGATACTTAAGCAATATATTATAGAATATATATTATATATAGAATATATTATCATATAGAAGACATGATAAAAACCTAACTAATACAGAATACAAAAAGAACATTATATCTCAGCCCTTTCATGCCATTAATATATCTCTATATCTATATAGGAGGTAATGTTCACCATTTTCAGCCATATGGCATTTTATTACTGACGTTTTGACTCATGACTCCCACAGTCCCAAGGCAATTATTTCCTATGCTTATACATAACCAATCCAGAACCATCTTGTACCCATTTCTGTAATCTGGTATTCTTCCCTCAGTGAATTTGCCTTTAATAGACTTTGTTTTGTTTATTTTTACCCACTTTAGCTTGTCAAAATTGTTTGGAATCCCAATCTTATCCCACCTCCTCAATCCCCCACACCCACCCACAAAGGCAGAATTCTTTGGACTTGTATGAGTTCCTTAGAGAAACTCTCAAGCATGATAAACCTATTTAGCAGATCTGCACAGTCATGACACTAAGACACTCAACATTTCCCAAAATTTTGTCCCTTAGTCACAGCCTAATAAAACCCAAAGCCTTGGGAGTTCCCTGGTGGTCCAGTGGTTAAGAATCTGCCTTCCAATGCAGGGGACGTGGGTTCGATCCCTGGCCGGGGAACTAAGATCCCACATGCTGCAGGACAACTAAGCCCGTATGCTGAAACTAGTGAGCTTGCGTGCTCTAGAGCCTGCACACCACAAACTAGAGAGAAGCCTGTGCACCGCAACGAAGAGCCCGCTTGCCACAATGAAAGATCCCACATGCCACAAAGACCCAACACAGCCAAATAAATAAATAATAAAAAATAAAAATAAAAGCAGAGATGGCTAAAGCATTATTTAAAAACAAAACAAAACAAAAAAACAACCTAAAGCCCTGTTTCTAGATGTTCTTACCTGATTCTCAGGTCTCCAATGATGTTTGAAGAATGGAAGGCAACAGCACAGGCTTAAATTGGAGTTGGACCTATTGCCAGACGCTCTACGATGTGTCCTTCTAGAACTCATTGTGCCTCAAAATGGATACTATCTATAAGTGTGTTCCCCCTGGAGTACAGCCTGAAAAAAAACATGTGACTGGGATGGAGAACAGTGGTGGAGCTGGAAAACACACCAATTCAATGAATGGGAAGGGAGAGGAGATGGAGTGGGGGAAGAAGTTTCCAGAATAGGTGATCTTACCTTAACGCTTACTCTCTGGGGATGCAGAAAGTTTTATGCTTGCTGTAACAATAATAATAATTCAACTCTTTAGGTCAACTCTCTCTCTTGGACAAGGGGAAGAGAAGGCAGGAGAAAAATTGAATGAGACTTCGCCCTCTATAAAGCCTGGGTTTTACATATTCCTCAAGCACGGAAGGAGAAAATAGGCTGAATTATTCCCTTTTCATCTATTTTCTCCTGGGATCTTCACTTACTCTTTCTCACTTAAATTCCTGGCATTCCCATCTCAGAACTTTCTCTATCCCTGGGCAGTTCCTGGCATAAATACACCCTTCCACCTCAGCTCAGACCTTCTGGGCCTCCAGCCAACTGGCATGTCTCTTCTATCAATAATTAGATTATCCCTAATTATACAGCATTTAGATGTTACAAATATCAGCATGAGTAATTAATTTGGACTGTGAACCTGATCGACAGCATCTACTATGCCATTCACATTCAATATATATTAAGTTACAATAAACCAGTGTATTATTATGTCAATGTAAGTTTGTGCTGAAACTTAAAATAGATAATACCAAGTATTAAGCGTTTGGGGAGATTAAAGTATGTACTAATTGAAAAGATACTTGGCATTTCAGTTTACCTAGTATAGATGTAGGTAAAGTTAATTTGCAGTTTTAAGCACTTGGATTTATGTGGGACAGAGGACAGCTGGAGTCTGACATTGAAATTTTATTTTATTTATTTATAACTTATACTATACGTACTTCTAAAAAGGATTAGAGGCAGCAGCTGACATTGAATTGGAGATGTGCTATCATCAATTACTATTGAAGTATTTCATTCAAATATTTTAAAAAAGATTCTGTATATTTGCACCACTTCGAGTTTTACTTAAATATCCCCAAATAACTAGGTTGAAAAATGTTTGTATCCTTTTTATAGGAGTATTTAGTGATGATGAAGATCACAAAGTGTATTGCTGCAAGAGCAGATCTTTATTCTAAGGAATGGATGGGTGATAGAACATTTTTCTCCATCATACTAATGTGTCCCTATCTCCCTCCTTTTCAGCTCTCTCCAATAACACAATGTGATTTAAAAAAAAAAAAAGAGTTCACCCCATTAGAGGTAAATATGACTGCTATATGATATTGTCTTTTTTCTCATTCATCAGCATTACTCTTTGAAAACATTTCTTCATATTTGTTAGAATCAATTACCAAGGCCACCAAATTCATGACTGTTAATGACCCTGGATTGAATTAATAGTTGGCTATAAGCCTTGTAGCTGATATGAAGAAGAAAATGCAAGAGGAAATGAAAAAAATCTAGGCTAGACAATCAGCTAGATGCTTTACACAATTTAAATCCTCAAAATCCTAAAGTAGATAATATCATCCCCATTTTGCAGGTAAGAAAACTAAAGTTCAGAGAGGTTAAGTGCCCACAGCTAATTAGTGGCATAGTTCACACTGGAATTGAAATCTGAGCCCAAAGGCTGTGCCTTTTCTATCTCTCACCACTCTGGTAAAGGGAGAACATAATGAAGAATGAGGCACAAAAACAGAAACTAATTTCCAATAGAGTGGCTACTCATTCCTTTCCCCACTGTTCTTCTATTTTGACTGAACAATAAAACAAAATAATATAGCTTCTCTATTCAGTTCCAAAATATATTTACAGAGTTGAACTATTTCTAAATAAATTATGTTTATAAAAATGGATGCAGAGTTTTCTTTCCTGGATTTAGAAATAAAGAACAGAAAAATGAATCCTAAGGATTAAACCTTAGAACTGTTATTTCTAAGCATTAAATGCCATTAGTATTCCAAGCCCCCAAATTTAGCCTGTGTTTATAATCTAATCATTTATACTGACACATAAACTCTTGAGACTCTATTCCAAAGACCAAATTAAGGAAAACATTGTCAGAGTATATTATACATGATTAAACATGAGCTGACATGACTGTAGCATTAATATTTTAGCACCAATGCACAATCAACTAAAGGTCTTTATTGGCTCTGTACATTGGACGACAGCTTGATGGATCTGAAGAATAACTAGAAGATTTTATAACCAGAACATGCATGTAATAATTAAATATTTTAATATTTAACAACTTTTTGGAAACATAGGTATACCCAACCTTGAAAACAACTATTATGATATCCTATTGCTCTCTCTAGCTACCAGCTTTTTTTTTTTCTTTCATGGTCAAACTTTTCAAATGGTGTACATAAACTTTCTCCTTTTTCTATGTAACCTCCCTATACATAGTACTTCAATTTTTACTTTGCCCCACCTCACTAGGACAACTGCTTCTCAGAGTTCACCACTAACCTCTTTCTTAAAAAATCCACATTCTGAGACTTCCCTTGTGGCACAGTGGTTAAGAATCCGCCTGCCATTTCAGGGGACACGGGTTCAAGCCCTGATCCAGGAAGATCCCACGTGCTGCGGAGCAGCTAAGCCCGTGAGTCACAACTACTGAGCTCACGTGCCACAACTACTGAAGCTCATGCACCGAAACGAAAAGTAACCCCTGTTGGCTGCAACTAAAGAAAGCCCATGCACAGCAACGAAGACCCAACACAGACAAAAATAAATTAATTAATTAATTAATTTAAAAAATCCACATTCTCTCTTCACAGCACATTGTTACCCATCACCTCCATCTTGAAACTCTTTCTTCCTCTGACCTCCATAACAGTATCTATCCTGATTCTTTCCCTTTCTTCCCACATATTTATTCTTTATTTACTTCACTGGTTATTCTTACTACTACATGTTTCTGTGGACGTAGTTTTTAATGTCCCTGCCATTTTTTCACTCTTTACCTTAGAAATTTCGTTCATTTTCATGGATTCTATCACATCTGTGTTGATGACAGCTAAAGCTAGATCTTTGGGCAATATCCAGTCTCACACATCTTACTAAAAATGTTTATGTGGCTAATAATCATTACTATAGATTCTTCAAGTCCAAAACAGAACTCATCAATTTTCCTCATAAATGTCCCTTTCCTGTCTCCCACCTTCTCTCTCTCTCGCTCTCTCTCATAACATTCTTCCATCTACAATTCATCATCTTACCCATTTTATCACGTCAATCACCAACTCCTATCAAATTCTTCCTTTTCCACTGTTCTTATGCCTTTAGGTCAATTGGACACACCTGCCCAAGCCACAGCTGGAGTGACATACAAAGCTACCACCAGCATTTTGCATTGTGCCTCCAGAATCTCACTAAATCCAAATCCTATGTTTTCACTGTACTACTTACCCTGTTATCCGAAATCACTACACATTGACCACTTCCCTCTGCCAAGCCTCTCCACTAAAATCTTAGTTACAAAGATTGGTATTTTATATTTGACACTTATTCCCTTCCAAGACTCAATTTTTATCTTTGCTCTTCTAATAAGGCTATACAACATATCGAATAGTCCTGCTAGGCAATAAAGATTACTAATGTTTTGACATAGTTAAGAACCCAGAAACTGTAATTCCACTGTCTACCTGCTTTCTTGGGCTACATATCCCTTGGAAACACAATCAGGGGAAAAGTAGACTAATCAAGAGACCATCCTTATGTTACCTGCCCTATCCAGCCTAGATCCCATTATCTATCACTTCAGTATGCCAATGTCCTCACCTTTAATATTCACTGTCCTTATGTAGCATCCACACAGTAAATTCCAAAATATATATCAACCCAAATGTCCACGTCTCTAGCCCTACTGTGTTGAACTCATGAATGTTGTTGGAGAAAATTACAAATTGGTCTAATGCAAATTCTTTGTCTCTAATCTCGACTTGCTTTCAATGCCACCCAGTTATCCTCCTATCTCCCTCTCTTTTAGCAGCTATTTCAAATCTTCTCATCTTTCCTACCACCACCACCCCTCTGCCCCGTAGTCTCTTTAGACAATCTCACCTTCTGCTATGTGGAGAAATTAAAAACCATCATATGAGAACCCCTCAAATTTTCTGCCATACTACCTATAAACATACCTGCTCAGCTCTCAGTCTCTCCAGATGATCCACTTCTGCCACATAACATATGTTCTTAATCTTACTGCTTCCTGATATCTCAGGGTTGCCACTCTATCAAGCCCCCCATCCAAAATTCACTCTTTTTCTCTCCTGTATCTTTAACCTTTCCCTTCCTGCTAGTTCCCAACAGCACTGAAACATGCTTAAGTCTCTATTTTTAAAAAAAGCAAGCAAACAAACATGACTCCTTTTAATCTGATGTCCCCTTCTAGTTACTGAAATATTACTGCTTCTGCATAATAGCCAAGTTTCTTTAAAGAGTTGTCTACAATCACTGGTTCAATGTCCACACATCTTATTTACTCTGCAACTTACTATAATCTTGTTTCCACTCCGCTGATCCATTGGAATTTCCACAGTCTACAATGACCAATTTACTGCTAAATCCAATGGTTATATTGACCTCTCTCTCTTACCAAAATGCCTCTTTGCCTTTTGGTTTCTAAGACACTATCTTGTTCTAGTTCTGTGAAAAATGCCACTGGTAGTTTGATAGGGATTGCATTGAATCTGTAGAATGCTTTGGGTAGTAGAGTCATTTTCGCAATGTTGATTCTTCCAATCCAAGAACATGGTATATCTCTCCATCTATTTGTATCATCTTTAATTTCTTTCATCAGTGTCTTATAATTTTCTGCATACAGGTCTTTTGTCTCCTTAGGTAAGTTTATAACTAGATATTTTATTCTTTTTGATTCAATGGTAAATGGGAGTGTTTTCTTAATTTCACTTTCAGATTTTTCATCATTAGTGTATAGGAATGCAAGAGATTTCTGTGCATTAATTTTGTATCCTGTTACTTTACCAAATTCATTCATTAGCTCTAGTAGTTTTCTGGTAACATCTTTAGGATTCTCTATATATAGTATCATGTCATCTGCAAACAGTGACAGCTTTATTTCTTCTTTTCTGATTTGGATTCCTTTTATTTGTTTTTCTTCTCTGATTGCTGTGGCTAAAGCTTCCAAAACCATGTTGAATAATAGTGGTGAGAGTGGGCAACCTTGTCTTTTCCTGATCTTAGTGGAAATGGTTTCAGTTTTTCACTACTGAGGACGATGTTGGCTGTGGGTTTGTCATATATTGCCTTTATTATGCTGAGGAAATTTCCCTCTATGTCTACTTCCTGGAGGGTTTTTATCATAAATTGGTGTTGAATTTTGTCAAAAGCTTTCTGTGCATCTATTGAGATGATCATATAGTTTTTCTCCTTCAACTTGTTAATATGGTGTATCACATTGATTGATTTGCGTATACTGAAGAATCCTTGCATTCCCGGGATAAACCCCTCTTGATCATGGTGTATGATCCTTTTAATGTGCTGTTAGATTCTGTTTGCTAGTATTTTGTTGAGGATTTTAGCATCTATGTTCATCAGTGATATTGACCTGTAGTTTTGTATGGAAACACAAAAGACCCTGAATAGCCAAAGCAATCTTGAGAAAGAAAAATGGAGCCGGAGGCATCAGGCTCCCTGACTTCAGACTATACTACAAAGCTACAGTAATCAAGACAGTATGGTACTGGCACAAAAACAGAAATATAGATCAATGGAACAGGATAGAAAGCCCAGAGATAAACCCACGCACATATGGTCACCTTATCTTTGATAAAGGAGGCAAGAATATACAGTGGAGAAGACAGCCTCTTCAATAAGTGGTGCTGGGAAAACTGGACAGCTACATGTAAAAGAATGAAATTAGAACACTCCCTAACACCATACACAAAAATAAACTCAAAATATATTAAAGACCTAAATGTAAGGCCAGACACTATCAAACTCTTAGAGGAAAACATAGGCAGAACACTCTATGACATAAATCACAGCAAGATCCTTTTTGACCCACCTCCTAGAGAAATGAAAATGAAAACAAAAATAAACAAATGGGACCTAATGAAACTTAAAAGCTTTTGCACAGCAAAGGAAACCATAAACAAGACCAAAAGACAACACTCAGAATGGGAGAAAATATTTGCAAATGAAGCAACTGACAAAGGATTAATCTCCAAAATATACAGGTAGCTCATGCAGCTCAATATCAAAAAAACAAACAACCCAATCCAAAAATGGGCAGAAGACCTAAACAGACATTTCTCCAAAGAAGATACACAGATTGCCTACAAACACATGAAAGAATGCTCAACATCATTAATCATTAGAGAATTGCAAATCAAAACTACAATGAGATACCATCTCACACTGGAACAGAATGGCCATCATCAAAAAATCTACAAACAATAAATGCTGGAGAAGGTGTGGAAAAAAGGGAACCCTCTTGCACTCTTGGTGGGAATGTAAATTGACACAGCCAGTATGGAGAACAGTATGGAGATGCCTCAAAAAACTAAAAATAAAACTACCATATGACCCAGCAATCCCACTACTGGGCATATACCCTGAGAAAACCATAATTCAAAAACAGTCATGTACCACAATGTTCATTGCAGCTCTATTTACAATAGCCAGGACATGGAAGCAACCTAAGTGTCCATTGACAGCAGAATGGATAAAGAAGATATGGCACATATATACAATGGAATATTACTCAGCCTTAAAAAGAAATGAAATTGAGTTATTTGTAGTGAGGTGGAGGGACCTAGAGTCTGTCATACAGAGTGAAGTAAGTCAGAAAGAGAAAAACAAATACCGTATGCTAACACATATATATGGAATCTAAGGGAAAAAAAAAGGTCATGAAGAACCTAGGGACAAGACGGGAATAAAGACACAGACCTACTAGAGAATGGACTTGAGGATATGGGGAGGGGGAAGGGTAAGCTGTGACAAATGAGAGAGTGGCATGGACATATATACACTACCAGATGTAAAGTAGATAGCTAGTGGGGAGCAACCACATAGCACAGGGAGATCAGCTCGGTGCTTTGTGACCACCTAGAGGGGTGGGTTAGGGAGGGTGAGAGGGAGACGCAAGAGGGAAGAGATATGGGGACATATGTATATGTATAACTGATTCACTTTGTTATAAAGCAGAAACTAACACACCATTGTAAAGCAATTATACTCCAATTAAGGTGTTTAAAAAAAAAAAAGACAGTATCTTGCTTTTCCTCCTAGCTACTGCTTCATAGTCTTTTTTGGTGGGAACTCTACTTCCTTCAAAAGTCCCTTGGGCTTCCCTGGTGGCGCAGTGGTTGAGAATCTGCCTGCTAATGCAGGAGACACGGGTTCGAGCCCTGGTCTGGGAAGATCCCACATGCCACGGAGCAGCTGGGCCCGTGAGCCTCAGCTGCTGAGCCTGCGCGTCTGGAGCCTGTGCCCCGCAACGGGAGGGGCCGCGATAGTGAAAGGCCCGCGCACCGCGATGAAGAGCGGTCCCCGCACCGCGATGAAGAGTGGCCCCCACTTGCCGCAACTAGAGAAAGCCTTCGCACGAACCGAAGACCCAGCACAGCCAAAAATAAATAAAAAAAAAAAAAAAAAAAAAAGTCCCTTAAACATTGGTCTTTTTTAATGTCCTACCCTTAGCCCTTAACTTTTCTCATTTTACACTCTCTTCTCCATGTGATCTTATTCCTGTATGTTAATATATCACAAACTTCATCCTCAATCCAGACTTCCTTTCTAAACTATTAGATTTCTCCACTTGAACTTCTTTCAGGCTACTCCAATTCAACATAACCAAAACTGAATTTATCAACATCCGTCTCCAACCCCAAAATGTTGGAACGGCTCCTCCCCCTTTTTTCTATTCTCAGTAAATGGACTCACCAACCAAATGTTTTCCTAACCCAGAAACCTAGATATCAACCTTGACTCCTCCTTCTTCACTGAACTTCTCACCATTCTCTAGACATGGTCAGCCCTTTCTCTAAACATTCTCTAGACTCTGCTTTTTCAAATAGTGCTCCTGTGCCTAAAATGCTCTCCTTTCTTTCTTTTTTCTTAGGACATTTCCTACTTATCTCACTCAGTTTGACTCTTGCAGATTTTGTATTAAGTATCCCTCCAAGACTTCACTCCTCTAGGTTTCCATTTCCGACTATTCACAACTCTGCTGTGATAATTACCCCATTATTTCATTCACTTCTCTGTATCCCCCATAAGACTGTAAGTAATGTGAAGTTAGAGGCTGTGCTTTGGTCATATTTGTATCCATGCATTTCATACAGTACATTGGCACTTAAAAAATTATTGAATAATTTTTTTAAAAAATCTTAACAAAATGGAGAGGGCAGACAAATGAAAACTAGAGAAAAATGTCAAAGATGTTTTGGTAAGGAAATATAAAAATGTCCAATCTATAGAAAATAGATGTATTTTTTTTCTCAACATAAACACTGTTTAATCACTTTTTATCTAATTATAAAAAATATAGTGTTCATTGTAGGATTATCAGAAAATACAGAAAATTTTTAAAAAGAAAATAATCTCCTACAGTGGTATCATTATTCTGTTTTTATTATTTTAAAATATTTTTATAACAGGGACTTCCCTGGTGGTCCAGTGGTTAAGACTCCATACTTCCATTGCAGGGGGCACGGGTTCCATCCCTGGTGGGGGAATTAAGATCCTGCATGCTGCACGGTGTGGCAAATATATATATATATATTTTACAACAAAAAGCTATAAAGAATATTACAGCAAATTCCTGTGTGTTCATGATTATTATCCCTCAAGAACTCAGAGACTCCCCAACCTTTCTCACACAGTTTTCATTCCCATGAATTTTTCTGACTTAATGCTCAAAAACATTTTTGGGTCAACCAAGATCTGTTCTGCTTTAAAATTAAGTTGTTTTTTCCCTTTGCAAACTATTTCATAGTCATAGAAGACAAGTGGTCAGCATCTCCCTTTTCCCTACATAACCCCCCTACATTTTCTTGTATACAGCAACTACATTATCCCTTATTACTGTCTTTGGACAGAGTAGCCTTAATTGTGTTAGGGCTGAGTCTCCATCTTGCTGATTATTTCAGGAGAGTCCCTCCAGTTTTTCCAAGTCTTAAACCAAATAGAATGTTATTTCCAAAAAGCAAATAAACTAAAGACTCATTTTATAGTAATAAAAGATATCCAGCTTAGAGGATGAGAACCTGCATTTTAACAAAACAACAGGAATGCCTTTGTCTTTTCCAATCCTCTATTCAGAACTACACAAAGGCAATGTCTTTTTTTTTCTTATTAATTCCAGTCTGCAAATGAGAGTGTGTAGGGGTTAAAAAACACTAACGAATTACTCATGGTATACAACTTCTAGCTCTTTATCAATGCCACTCTTCTTTACAGCCAGATTCCACATGAAGGCAATATTAATACTATGGAATTTCTGCAAGCTGATTATTCCCCTACAGGTGGCTTTTCACAAAGAAGTCTGTTAACCAACCTCAAAATTTTGACAAAATTGTTTCCAATTAATTGATATTATACTCTACTCTTTCTCAAGACTTTTCTCCTCAGCTTTATACTCTATGCCCACAAGGAAGAACAATGTCCTAGCCTCTTGTGAGTCAGGCTGGTTTTATATTTTTCTCGTTCTCTGTCAACCTTAAAAGAAAAGTACCAGAAAGGTGAGGAGATGGCCTGTGATTACTAAACGTCTTCTTTCACTACCATGGCCATCATCTGCTCAACAAAGGCTGAAAAAAATAGATGCCATAGAGAGAAGACAGTATATTAGACTGGCTAGTATGCTCAGCTAAGCTATAAAAGAGAGAAGCTTTTTTGGCCTTGTGCTTATGTCTTCTTTCTCTACCTCTTCTCTTCTAGCCCCTGCCCATACAATGCCTAGGCCCCCATTGTCTTTATATTATCACCTCGACTGTGCAGGTTCCCCACCCAAACCTGTTTGGCTGGAGTAGCCATTTATGCTCTGGCTATTTCTCCTCCTGTTTCTCACTAGCAACCCTCACCTATTATTGTGTTCTTTTCTCTCAAGGATTTGCTAGGTAATTGAAACTGATCTGAGAAAATAACCCATATTAAGATAATAGATGATAAAAGCCTAATGAGTTTCCGCTTTGAGGTAGCAAGTTAGGACTGTGATAAGAGCCTTCCACATCTTCTTAACCCCAAAGTGCAATACTTTCAGGCACTATGGAAGACTTCTGAGAGATTTCGGCCTTCTCTAGTACTCCTTAAATCATCCTGCAGAGGCCAACCAGAATCTCTTGAGCTTCTTTGCAGATTGATAGCAGCCACATAGTTTCCTTTTTCTCTCCTTTCATTCTTACCTATCAAACCTTATTACCTATCACATACAATCAGTGAAAGTAAAGAACCTCTATAGTTTATCAAATATTGCCTGCGGCATCTCCTCCTTTCTTTCCCTTCTTAACATTGTGATTCTCCCTGTTTGGCAAGTGGTTAAGTGCCTGGACAAAGACACCTATGTTATTAATTATGGATATGCTCAAGAGGCCTCTGCATTTGGCTTTTTATTTTTCTTAATAAACTGAAATAATAAGTAAACCAGTAAAAGGATCATGTTGGTTAGCACTTAGGGGCAAATGGATACTCTGGGTTCAGTGCCCCTTTCAATCCCACATTCCTGGTAATACCCAATTAGTGCCTGTGCATTACAAGGAGAGGCCAAATGGGGACGTGCCTAGTCAGGCCTCTGTACAGCCCTTGCAGAGACCCATTCACTGCTACACTAATCAAATCATTCGGCTACACTCTGTGACTTACTTACATATATGCTAGGGATGGCATTTTAAAATGTTAATACCATGGATAAATCCAAACCCATTTGAGAACTGCTCATATGCTCAATTGAAAGCACTAAAGTTCAAAGTTTGCTTAATTATTTCCCATAAACACAATTCTGAAAGCTCTTTTTGTTTATTTCAAGTCAAGAAAATCCATTTTCTCCCTGATGGTTATTAACTCAAATGGTGGATGGGAAAGTTTTTTTTTAATTTTAATTTTTTATTACCTCACCTCAGATTTTTCTAGCTTAAGCTCTGTTTTATATAACACCTATCATAGAAATTCTAAAATGAAAAGTCATACAAATCATCCAAACAGGATTTTTTAAGGAAAAATACTTGGCAGCATTAAGCACAACAATTTCTCCTTAGTATTGAGTTAAGTGGGCTTATTTTATAGTCTGTCATCCATTGCGTTTAAAATTACTTCTGTTCTTATACTTGCCATGAATCACTATTAGCTCTCCATCTCCCTTTCTATCTCTAGGTCTCTTTTCTCCCTCATACTCATACCTACACATTCATTTACAGTCCACATTGTCAAAGACTAAATGATCATTCTTTGCAGCTGCTGTAACCAATGCCACTTGTTTTTTCTGAGTCATTGGAGTCAACTAGTAGAACCCTTCCTGCCCATCTGCCTAATTACTGACCAAGCACTGCATCAGAAATTGCAATTGATAATCACACAGAAGAAGCAGAAGGTATTAATCCTCTTGGGAGAGGGTGAACAAATAGGCAAAGATGATGAAGCATATTTCCCTTGCATTTCAGCTGATATTTGTATTTAAATGAGCAGCTTTTTAAAGGCTAGTCATGGACTTTTACCTGAGATCTGGAGTGCATTTTGCAGCAGCATTTCTCAGCATCCTGAAAAAGGAATGATGTATTGCTGCAGTAAAAATGAAAATGCTAATGCACACATGAGTAACGTTTTTCTCCTCTGAACGGTATATACTAACTCAGGCTATGTGGAATCATTTACTGATGCACGCACTGATTGAAATCCAAATATTCTTTAAAATTAATAACCTGTTCAACATTCCTGGGGAAGATTATGGCCATGAAGGCAAATATTATTGTCTCCCTTGAAGAAATATTTCCACAATAGGTAAACTCTCTTAGATTTGCAATCAAAATTAGAAATCTGGTGTAAGCTCTGATTTGACAAATACTTTACAAACCATACAAATTGCCTGTCTCAAACTTTTATCCCAATAAGTTCAGTGCATACACAAACAGTATTCCAAGAGTTTCTCTATTTGGGTAATGGATGAGTTTCAAGCTTTCCTTTTAGTTGGAGGCTTTGGATATCCAATCTGGCAGACTGCTGTGGTCTTAGAAGGAATAGTCATTTGGGGGGGGGGAGTAGATATAATGTTTAATTGATTTCTAGATTTTACTTATTGTTTCTATGAGTATAGTCCTTGGTTGAATTAGAATAGACTGAAGTGAGAAGCAGAGAGCCACCAGAGGAAATACTAGATTGAAAATAGGGATGCCTGGTTCATTGACAACACCCAACTCCTACCTCTTTTCCTCTACGTACAGAGTAATAGAAGAAAATCACTTAACTGCACTGTTCCTGCTACTTCAAACTCTATCAGCTGGCAAAAGAAGAAAGTGTTCCACGTCTTAATTACACACTTTTTAAAAAGTCCAATCTGCATTATGTGTTCAATAAATACTTGTTGACAAGAGTGTCAATTCTCAAAGGAAATCGCAGGCTCCAAACTGAATCCTTACACTGCCATTTTTGCCCCTCTAGCTTTGTCTTCTCAGATTACAAATGAAGTCTACCCTCTAGAGCTGCAGGAAAAAAAGAAAATCAAATGGCTCATACTTGTGGAACAGCAATAACAAAAGGACCTAAGGATAAAGCAGTCCACAAACCAGAATCCCTTACTTCTGAATGTACCTAAAAGCACAGTTTACAGTAACTAGATATGAAGGTATAGAGAGAGGTAAACAAAGCGGTTCATTATTCATCACTTAAGGCAGTCATATAAAGGGATGCATTTTCATTAACAGTGGGTTGAATCATTAGAAAACCTGAGCTACTCAATCCATATTCAGTGCTTGCTCTGCTCTGCTAAGTGAATACTGTAGGGGTGGGTAGATTGCTGTTAAATAAGATTCCAATTAAGTGTTTATTTTTCTTGTGAGCCCAAACTAGGAGCTCAAAACTTCAGAGGTACTTAATTTTGATTAAGTTTTTAGCAGTATAAAGTTTTGAGTTGAGCCCAAAGATTTCAGATGCCTTAAAAATCCAATAGCTTTCTAACAATAACTTTGAAGCTGTTAATTCTTCTTCCCCTGCTCACTCTCCTCCCTAATGGTGTTACCCCATGATATGCCAGCACCATTGCTTTCCGCCCACCCCATTCTCCGTCTTTTAGTTTTCATATCTCCCTCCCCCTGCTGGATTTTCAAATTTAATACCTCCTCATTCAAAGCAATGATTGAAAAGTTTCTTTGCAATCTGGTCTGTAGTCCTTGAATTCTGACAGCTTTGAGATGCTTCATTTCCTTTTTATTCTCTTCTTGAATAATCATTTTCCCCCTCCTTTCTTCCAGAAAAAAAATTATTTGGGGGAGGAGGGGTAAATAGGGAGGAAGCATCTATATTTTATTTCCTTCCCTCTATTCTTGGTAAACTATATATATATATATATATATATATATATATATATATATATATGTATGTATATGTATGTGTGTATATATATATATATATATATATATTTTTTTTTTAGAAATCTCTAACTCTCCTGGCAATAAATGTCTATCTCTATTTCCCTACTGACCATCATTCTCTTCTTTGTTTTTGGAATTCTCATTATTCATCTTTACTTTTTCTGCAATAATCTCTTCTATCTCTTATTAAGTTTTTTTTTTCAACTCTTGAAACCCTCTTATCATTTTAATCCATTTTATTATTTGTAATTTCAAGCTTTGATGGTTTACCACTCAGCAGTTTCATGACTCGTTTGCTGATACTTAATCTAGGCAAAATCATTTGGTTGAAATGAGAACTAATTTTTAAAAAGAAAATAGAGATGATCTTTTAAAATATTTTAAAATATTTTTTTTCAGGATAAGTTTTGAATGAATCCCTCGTTAGGAAGAGAATGATAAAGGTTTCTGGAGATATTATCTTAGTCATCATTTACAGAGGGATGTTATACCATCCACTTTGCATCATCAGTCACAATCCCTTATGGAGAAGAACAGCAGCTTGGGTAGAACAGAATGAGTCAGTATGTCCTTTCTTATTCCCCTATGGCTTTTTCCGTCTGCTTTTTCTTTATTAGTGGGATTCTTAGTCATTAATAATAATAACAATCCTCTCAAAATATAACATCTTATAGTCCAATCAGTCTAGGTCAACTGTCCCCAACAATTAGATAATGATCTACTAGTAGATCTCAAGGCCTTACCTGGGTGGTCTCCAAGCCATGTAGATCAAGGGTTGAAAGGTTGATATGTAGATCAGCTTCTCCAATCACATGTTCCTCTCTAAGATTTACAGAGAAGCCTAGTGGAGGGAGGTTGCATGCAACAATCTGGTTCAGGAGGTAACTAATCCTTTAAATTAGCAACTCATATTTCCCTGCATGTCTGCAACCATCACAAACTTCAGTTAAATACAAGTGGCTCCTCATCAAGAAATGGTTGCCATTTTATTCCTTTTAAGATGATTTTACAATCCCGAAAGAGAGAAAATAAAATTAGTATGGTGAAGGCTCATTCCTGGAAGTCTTGATTACTATGACCAAAATAAGAAGAGGCAGAGAAAAAGTGAAAGATTGCTTTCACCAAAAGTCAGTCTCAAATTGTGGACAGTGGAATGACTGTTACTACCCAGTGATTAGGCACTACAAAAGATTTCAAGAGACCCAGTACAACAGTCTCAGAGGGGGTTGGGAAATACTGGGTGATTGTTTGAAATACAAGTCAACTAATCACCCAGTCACATTTCCCAGGACGTTAAATAGACAAGTGGGATGGAATTATGCTATTCTTATTAAGCCACTTGACTGGAAACTGATAACACAAAGGATAGGCCAGCAATGGATCCCTACAGCTCCCCTCCACCCCTTCCCTTGCATCCTCATTCAGAACAGGAAAGTAGGTAAAATGAACAAAATATTGCAGATTGGCAGCAAGCCATAGTGGAAGAAACATGCTATCTACAGCTAAAATCGATGCCTTTAAACAGGAAGTTGCAGAAGAATGGAAACTTAACCAAATAGTAAATGAAGGCGCCCCTGCAGCTGATGAATCAGAAGATGAAGCTATTGCTTGGAATGATGAAAGAAGACAAAAAAAGATCAACTGGTGCCTGTGGATGAAGAGTCTATAACTGTTTGACATAATAGAAAACTATCTTAATGTTATCATGAGATTATTTAAAAATATTAAAGCTTCATTGGACAGAATTCCAGGGATGTTCTCCTCCAAAAGTTACATATCATCAAATCTGTCAAATATTAAAAATATTCCAAAGCAAGTACAGTGAATTTATTTTAAACTCTAGTCATTCACTGTTAAGTATTTACTTAAAGGTTATGCGACTAAAGAGGAAAGAATAGCCTAGTTTAAAGGCCACAAATAGAAAGCTGTGTCTCACGGGGAGGGGGAAGGGAAATCTGGGATGAAGTAAGAGAGTAGCATTGACATATATACACTACCAAATGTAAAATAGATAGCTAGTGGGAAGCAGCTGCAGAGCACAGGGAGATCAGCTCGGTGCTTTGTGACCACCTAGAGGGGTGGGATAGGGAGGATGGGAGGGAGACGCAAGAGGGAGGAGATATGGGGATATATGTATATGTATAGCTGATTCACTTTGTTATAAAGCAGAAACTAACACACCATTGTAAAGCAATTATAGTCCAATAAAGATGTTAATAAATAATAATAATAATAAATTTAAAAAAAAAGAAAGTTGTGTCTCATAATAGTAGAGATTATGGACGTCACAGCACTGTCTACAAGAAGTGTTAATGAATTACCTCGATTAACTTTTTGATGAAAATTGGAATTTTACATAAGCTCCAGCCTCAAAGAGCAGGAGCTGAGCTGGACAGAAGGGGAAGACAAGTCACCTGTTTAGAAAAGTAGTCACATGCTAAGTTCAATAAGAATTTCTAGAAGAACCACAATAAAAGCTATACTGATTACAACTGCTCCAAGTTGAATATTAGGAGGTTGGGCACTCAGTTATAAGATTTTGGAATTTTAGGCAAGCATTTAGGAAACAACAAAATATTATAGCACTGAAGCAACATGCTTTAAACAAAATGGGAAATTATTTAATGGATAATTATTCAAATGTTACCCACTAGACTATCTGGACAAAATTTGCTATCCACACCCATTAGCCATCTGAAAGTACTGGGTTCTGAACTGTTGCAGAATTTTTAATACAAGATGCTCATGCCAATACCCAGAGCTATTGCAAAATATTTCTAGGTAATATTGTAAAAACCAGCACTAGACAGCACTGCTTTAAATTCCACCATGTGGACATTTACCATCTACCAAATAATTCTAGAAAATACCCACTCAAACTGTGACAAGAATAATATGAATGGTGAACAAGGCTGATTTTAAAGTAGCCAAAATAGGCGCCTGCCTATCTGGCATGATTTACGAGACATTGGGAAAGGCATATGCCCCAAACTACCTCTTTAACTAATGGTTGAAATTCCATCCTTATGGATTCACTAATGAAAGGTTTTCAAAGCTGGTAGATTTCAGCATGTCCTTTATCCCCAAATTGAAATCTAATTATTCCACAAGAAGGCCAAACACTGATCTTTTTATAATTATCAGTTGTTAACACCATAGTACTTTAACAGTTGAATTCACAAATGTGACTACTAGTTGAGAGTACTACACTCTATGGTGGAAAGGGCCTTTAGGGCAAGATTGCAGCAGAAGATATTAAAATAAAGGAAGGAGGAAGAAAACTTCACTTACTTGATTTGTTATTGGGCCAAAAGTTGGTCCTGTGTACAGACCTTGATAATAGGTGATGCAAAATTCCTGTAAAGGCAGAATAAGAGTAAAATTATGGGCATGGATATAGGGTTTAGCAATGTAAATAAAGGAATGACACTTATTCCATAGAGAGAAAGGAATGTGGAAATGCTAGAGAGTGAAAAGATAGAGATTTGAGGTGAAGAGAAGAAAAAGGACTCATTTATACGAACATCTACCTGGCAAGGTCAACGTAAGGACTACTGAAAGAGAAAGTGAGTTTGGAGTTTAGGACTTAAGGATACTTACTAGTAATCATTTGGAAATGGGATAGAGGTTTATAAAGAATCTCAGCTTTTTTTGGTGACACTTGACTGCCGGCTTATAAGAATGGACAAAACAGACAGAAGTCTCAGACTACTAATGACAAAATATCATGTCTCAACTGAAAGCTGCAATTGAACCATAGGCTTTTCACATGGAGACAAAGGAGAGGAATAATAAATATTGAAAATTTAAATTGCCCCCAAACTGTCACACTTGAAATAAACCTTTTAGGGCAAGTATGATTATAATCTATATAATAGTATTGAGGAAATGACTAGCTCTACACCACTAAAATAAGGGTGGGTGATGGTGTATTTGTTCCTTAATTATACTACAACAACCTAAGAGCAAAATCCACCTTGAAAACTGAGTTTCATTATTCTGATTTATATTGGCTTAGGCAATATTTTAAATGTAAAGCTACATCTAATTATCTTTTTTTTAAATTTATTATTTAATTTATTTTTGGCTGCGTTGGGTCTTCATTGCTGTGCGCGGCTTTCTCTAGTTGTGGTGAGCGGGGGCTACTCTTTGTTGCAGTGCACGGGCTTCTCACTGCAGCGGCTTCTCTTGTTGCAGAACACGGACTCTAGGTCCGTGGGCTTCAGTAGTTGTGGCACGCAGACTCAGTAGTTGTGGCTCGTGGGCTCTAGAGCTCAGGCTCAGTAGTTGTGGCACACAGGCTTAGTTGCTCTGCGGCATGTGGGATCTTCCCAGACCAGGGCTCGAACCCGTGTCCCCTGCATTGACAGGTGGATTCTTAGCCACTGCGCCACCAGGGAAGCCCATACACCTAATTAATCTTAAGGCTAAAAACAGATAGCTTGGTTAGTGACACTGAAGAGTTTGGTGATTTAGGATGATGGTCATTGAAAATAACATTCAGATCAAATTCTTCAGAGATTTATAAAAATACTATACATCCTTTAGAAAAACTAAAAGATGCCATTTTGTTTTAAAAAGGAAGCGTGATTGAGGCACACATTTAACTTACAAATATATGTGGCGATTCTTAAATTATATTGACCAAAATAAAAGTAATGGTCCCAAGATTCACCAGCAAATTAAGAGAGACTGACACGTGAAAAATAAAGGGTTGATTTTAAAACAAGAGACAAGACCTCACCACATTTGGTTCACCAATAATTATCTCTCAAATAAAGCTGATAAAAGAGTTCTATGGCTATTTCTCATCATCATCATGAAATGCATTGGGGAGGAACTATAACAACAAACCAATAAAGTCTGGCCAAGAGACAAAGAATTTGGCCATTAAGCAAACCCTCTGACATAGTTCACTTGTTCACTTGTACAATATTCAGATGTAGCTATTATGCTTACTATCTAAACTTTATATAGTACTTTCACAGTTTACAAAGCCTTTCACAAACATCATCTCTGTTAGTCATTACAACCAATCATTTAAGCTTGGTTTCCCATTGACTAAGTAGCTTGTGCAAGGTCACAGCAACAGAGCCAGAACATAAAATCTGACTTTCAGATTCCAAGTCTCTCTCATGCTGCTTTTCCATAGTTGTCTCTCAATAGGTATATATTTAAAAACTTACATAAAAAAATAATTAAGAATGTAGCTTTGGTAAATGGGGAGAGAAATTTCCAGGCATCAGTTTGTAACTAGACGGTTGATAAATCCTGGTTATAGATCATGTCCCCGTGCAATCTACAAGGTGGCATTTATACAGACTATTTCAAGTTATCAGGATATTTATATCCCAAAAGCAAATTACTGTAAGAATATTGGGCAACTGATTTCATGTTATGAAGAATTTACACCAGATTAGCAACAAACAAAGAGCATCTCTTAGGAGATGGTTTCTTCCTGGGTGCTTGTATTTGGGTCCAGGTAGAGCTAAATTCTTCCAGTCTCATCATTAACAATTCAAGAGGACGAGGGGCTCCAATAACAATTCTGCCTTTTATTAATTTGTGACCTTGGATGAGTGACTTAACATATGTAAGCTTTACTTCTTTCAACTGTGAAATGGGGATTGTAATGGAGATGAATGGCTATAGCTTATATGAAAATACCTTGCATGAAATATGTCATTTTTATAAAATTAATTCTTAGTTTATTAATTAATTAATTAATTTTATAAAATTAATTCTTAGTCTGTGGATCAGAGAAGAGACACTCCCTTGTGCATAAACAGGAGGTAAGAGGGGCAGAACTAAGGCACTCCCTCTCCTTGTGAACATAGTGGCAGTAAGTATAGCTGATCTTAAAATAACATGAAGCATTGGACCCTTATACAAGGGTCTCAGCTATTAAGAACCCATGCATAAATCACCAGGAAGCCAGTAGGAAGGAATATCAATCAGGAAACGATTTATGTACTTGCCTTTCATTAGTTCTTGTTTTCCAAAACCAGTCACATAAGCTAGGTTTGCTCTCATAAGATTTTGGGATCCAAATTTTAGAATAAATTCACTTCACTACCTAGTTGTCTGAAGTTTTAGTTAGTTTGTTTACCATCATATAAATCTTTCCAGTTCCCTCTGTATACACATGGAAAATGCCTACAAAACAATAAATTCCTATTTCTAACATGAGTGACAGTTTCATAAAATCTCAGTACTGGAAAGAAACCAAAATCCCATCCTTCTCAATACTATGAAGTTATTTGTACTCTCCATAGCCTAAAAACTCTTCACAAACATAACAGTTGTAGAAATTTGTCCATACATCTTTATAACAAAAGCTAATTCTGTGGTGGAGTACATTTGACAGAGTTAAAGCTCAGGCAAACTGTTATAATAAGCTTCGATAGGATGTGTGAAATGGAGATAACTGTAGAAGCCCTAATGACTCCAGAGAATTATACCTTACTCAGCTGGAACTACTAAAAGCAGAAGATCTATGGCAAAATTTAATTCACCAAATTAGAAGCTGGTCAAGAAAATGCCTCTGGGATTTTATCAGCTTAAAATGGCCTAAAGAACATACTCTCTTCAACAGTCAAGTATTGCTTAGAAATTTGCTATAGCAATTGCTCTGATTCACAACAAGTAACCTACGTGAAGTAGCCTACACAGTATGGTATACCTCCCTGCATTTTTTTATTCTGCACATATTGCATGACCCTCAAGGAAAAAATGTATGTAGATAGAACACATCATCTAATCACACGGGTGGGCACATCCATGAATCACGCCTAGGCTCACTAACGATTTTTTAAAACATCTGATTGATGTGGCAGCTTAGAAACCAATTGTATCCTTGTAGCTTCCAGTTGCAAAAATCAATTTTGCACTGATTTAACAGATTGCTTTGGTGTGGGAGAAACAGAGCAATCAATGGTGATGTCAGCAGCCTCTTTGTCATGCAGACCTAAAGAAGTTGGCTATAATCAGTCTTAAGCAAGGAGAAGCCACTGCTGTCATCATCAACATTGAGTGCTCAGTTTCTCTGGTGCTAAAACGATCTGATAAAAACAAAAGGAAGAAGCCTTGGGCTTGAAACATGAAATGAAAGATGTGTATATTAAATATGTGAATTAGTGCTTAAAATGAAAGCAGGAGAGATTTATAGAAAGAACATGGTTTATATTCTAAATACCATACAGAAGTGGATTGGAATTGTCATGGGGAACTCCAAGGGAAATGCTAGAGCTGGTGGCTGGGTAGGTAGAGGGAGGGAGGGCAGAATTCACCAAGTGTATTTGTAACATGAGTATGAAAGACTATAGATGTTACTATCTATTCATTCAGTAAGTCCTTTTCATGGAAACTATTTGATATACACTATTTCTGAAGATCTTTAAACAAGGTAAAAATGCAAGATCATAATTATACAGGAATGATCCAGTTCGATCTTATTTCCATTCCGCATTCTTCCCAAGAGGCAACTTTATCAGATTGTTCTGAATTTATAAAGAGTTTTTCTTCTAAGAATATTAAGCCATGTCAGATGTAGGATCACATTTCTTCCATCTCTATAAGGTAGCCGGAGGAAGGTAGGTAAAGGGGGCAGGGAGGGCAGATCTGATTATTTCTATAAACATAGCAAACCTATGATTTGTAACAATTCACCCAGGTAATCGTAGGAAGCTGAATAAAAAGTACAGCCCAGAATTCAACACTGATTTCCAAGACAAAGAGAAAGAATGAAAGAATGTTCCCTGTGAGCGTGTTTTGGGAAGGAGAAGTGGCATTTCATCCATGATAATGCTTATTTTCTTCATGAAATACTTTTCTCAGACAAAGTGAGATTCTTCAGAGTAGCTAACAAGAATAAATAAATAGCTGAATATGATCTTAGGAAGCACTGCTTTTTTCAGACTGCCAGATTAACTCTAACCTTACTTGATTGTATAAATTGGAAAGAATTATGTGAGCTCTAAACCCCAAGGCCTGAACCCTAACTCTCAGTTCCAGACAGAAAAACAAATCCCAATCTAATTTTGTTCACTTAGAAATATTTGAGTGCCTACCACATGCAAAGCACCAAATAAGAAGAGATAAAAGACATGCCCATGCCTGCTCATACTCTAAATAGTAGGGATAAGACATGCATACATACAAAAAAGTGGGTAGGTTAAATTGGGTCAAAAGAAAAGGAGGCAGTTAGGAAGCTGTTACAATACTGCAGTAACCCACGTTAAAAACAAACAAACAAACAACAAGAAAAAAAAAACCTAAAGCATGAATTAGTGCAGTGGCAGTAGAATTAAAAAGGGAGAGGCTGATATGAAAGATGTTTCAGAAATGATGAACGTGGCAACTAATTTTATGTGATGCATGAGAGGGGGTAAAGAATGACTCCTAAGTTCCTAGTTTTAATAACTAGGAGAATGATCATATCATTTATAAAACCAGGTAGTTCAAGAGGAGAAGTAGATTCATAGGGGAAACAGAGGCATTTGATTTCAGGCATGACGAATTTCTGGCAAAAGTTCTCCAATCTTATTTCTTCATCCTCCAAACCACTGATCTTTAAACTTTGTACACCTTATCAGTAAATTTTGGATATGTGTCCCCTAAATTTGTAGGGCAATTATATTAATGTATCAATCTAATTATATATGAAACTTACACAAAAAGTAGAAAATGTAAAAGAGTGAGTTAAAAGTAACTATAAATAATTATACTATTTTTCTTACCATATTCCAACAGCTTGTTTTGCACAGCTCATGTTGCAGACCGCTTATCTAAACAATTTAGCTATACCTTGTCTTTCCAATTTGAAAAACTGAAAAAAATATTGATTTGTCTAACCGAGGTTATTGATAAGAAATTCAGGTTATAGAAAAAACATTTTGAATTTCCAAGGTAAAAAAAATAGTAAAATACTCATCATTAATAATGCTCTCTGAATTTCAAGCTTTGCAATCAATTCAAAAGGCATGGAGAATCCTATACACTTTATCAGTTTCACATGTGTATCTTGCACTAATGAAACTTTACAAAATGGCAAACTAAGACTCTCCAAAAAGTCCCCAAAATTAGAAGAGCAGGAAAGTAAGTCTCTGTTGAGCAGTTTCTCTTTGCTTTTATATTTTGTGAAGGAAGGATTTTAATCTTCACAAAAACTTTATGAGGTACCATCCATCTGAAAAAAAGCAAAAATCCTGAAACCAGGGCTCAAAAGTATTAAATGACTTACCCAAGGTCACTTAGCTAATATGTACTAGAGTCTCATATTTGAGATCAAGTTTTTACCTCAAGTTACTCTCTTTTTACTAGACCGCAGCTGCCTTAAGTCCTTTTGCTTCTTTTTGATGTTTAAGGCTGCCTCAATCCTCCTATTAACACACATACTTTAAATTTCCACCTGGTCTCTAATCCAAACTGTAGAGAAGAAAGAAACAATATTGCTTAAAATGGACAAAAAAGGTGACAGACTAGTATTTCTCTCCTTTTCTTTCCTATTAGACAAAGGTCATATTCTCACAATCTTCCAGCTTTTATTTCTGTCTATCACCCTGACTTCTGGGTCAGTTTTGTATCAAAAATGGCTGCTCCTGAAACATGAGCTCTGTCGATTGGAATTTTAGTTCCACTTCTGGGGTTGGTTAGGACAGTACAAGAGCTCTGAAGTCTGAGGGCATATAATTTATCCTTGTTAAATCCAGATAACTCGAACTGGCAAGACAGAGACCATTTCGCCTTCAATAAGTTAGCAAGGGTTCACAAAGAACGAGTTGGGCCAAACTAACTTCATTTCCTTTTTTGATAGTGTGAATAGTCTGAAAGATTAGATGAATGCCTTATAGCTAGCATATCTGAATTGAACAAAACATCATCTTCCTGTTGTTAAGACAGACAAAGTGTTGCCTGAGGTAATAGGAGGATTTATAGTTAGGTAACCAACCATTCCACCAAATGTATTAATTAATTCGTTGTTGACAATAGTGGAAAGTTATAGGCTCTCCTATTTTATTCACATTGCTATCAGGACCCCAAAATGAAAATAGAAAAGGAATGCTTTTTAAATTGACATATGACAAAACTAGAAGGGAGAGCACATGAGTGTGATGCCAATCTGAAAGGATGGATAAAATCTAGCCACATGAAATGGAAGAAGTAATTAATGCAAAATATCTTAGTTTATGAAATTATCTATACAAGGAGACCTGCCTTGACAGCAATATGAATATAGTGGTCACTGGAACTTTTTTTTTGTTGATCGTAAGCACAATAAGCCAGTAGCTGCTGGAAAAAAGAAATCCAGGAACAGAAAACAGCACCACCAATAGACAAAGCTAACGCAATTTAAAACAAAGTTAATGTCATTTAAAACAGTACAGCCCAGATCAAGCTCTTACACAGTTCTCTGAATGGAGCATACCATATCCACTGTGTAAATATTTGAGGGAGGGCACATTTGAAGAATCAGGACATTGACAAACTGTATGTAAACAAAGGCAGGAAACCATCCTTAAGGAAGAAACTGGAGGGTTGGGAGGTGGGGAAGGGGATTGTGCACCCAGTAGCAACTTTCAAAAGTTTTAAGGTCTGAGAAATAAAGACTGATTTATTCTCATTTTGATAAGGCTAATATCTAAATCATCAATTAATAGCACTGTCAGTGTTTTAATAACTGAAACATGAGACCCATGTGGGGTAATGTAAATCAGATTCTTCCAGAGTGTCACTACTTGTTTATATACATGATGTACTTTTGAGAGTTTCTCTTATTCTTTCAGATATGATTATTGTATGCTCTCATTTAGTTTTAAACAATAGTGACATAACTCAGGAGCTAAAGGGATTCAAAGTTAGGGCAGCTACCAAATTGACTTCTATAGTTAGGGAGTTGCTTGATTCAGGAGAGAACCTGAGCTATACCTGTAGTTACGGATAGATAGAAGGGCCATATCGCAATTATGAATGAGAAGAAAAGTAGGTAGGTAGTCTTCCTAGGTATGTCTGTGCTCAATAACTTGCTTAAAGGTAGGGTCATCCCTAGGATACTGAGAGCCCTACGGGAATCACGTGTTGTTCTCCCTCTCTCAACATTTGTGTTACAAGAAATAACAAGGAGTCTGAGAGTGAAAGAATAGTCACTTAGAGGTCAGCCTCAGGGCACATGTATGAAGGAAAGGAAAGGAAGCCACCCCTGGCTGCTGTAACTTGGAGCAGCAGGTGGGGGTGGCTGCAGAGGGGGAATGGGATGTTTATGTGTTTGCATACATATGCTTCAGGCCTTTTAGTACCAGTTGATGAAATGCCTCCCTTACTTTCTATCTGCCCACAGGGGTACCTAAAAGTTACAACACCATGAAGATCAGCACAGCTTGTCATATTCTAGTAACAGTTCTGCCTACTGACTAGGGGAGAGAAAATGCCCATTTTTCAGCTCACCTTAACAACTAGAACAATGCTTGAAGATAATGATTCAAAGAGAGATTACCTGCTTAATCTCTGAGTCTCTCTGTTTCTGAATGCCAATACCGGTGTCCTTCTCTAGAACAGCAACCACACTTCAAACGGCCGGCTGTGATCAAAAGACAGCCTAGTGGTCCTCACAAGGGATGTATAAGACCTGCCTGTTTACTTCCAGTGCTCTGCAGGAAGAAAAATCAATGTTTGGCAAGGTTATCAGCTTGAATAGCAGAAATAAACATTTTCTTAAAAATGGAAGAATAAAAGAAAGCAATAACCAACAACTGTCTGTTAGAAAAGAGATTAGAAAATGGCTGCTAAAGAAAGCAAAGTTGAATTCTGGAAAGCTCTTTGAGTGTACTGAGAAAAAGGAGCCCCAGTCCCCAGGAATAACCAGTGACAAGTTAATCCTTCACTCTGGGGCTTCCACGCCTGTTCTAAGAACACTCTTGAAAAACTACTCACCACAGAGAAGTTGGCCTTTGATAGGCATCCAGAGGCAGCCAGTCTGCTTCAGTGGGAGGGCACAGGACAGGGAAGTGGGAGCCTAGGATTTTTAGTTCCAACTCTGTCACTGACTCGTTTTGTGACCTTGAGCAAGTTCCTTCACCTCTAATACCGGATCTAACCACCTCACAGAGGTACTAGAAGAACACAATGAAATCATGGAGGTGGAAGCACTTTGCAAAGCAAAGAGCACTGTACAAGTGTGAGGGATTATTATCCAAATAGATTTCATGCCAGCCCTTCTGGTATCACCCTCGAGGCCTCCTCAGCTTTGGCACAGGATCCCCAAATTCCTGGTTGCTCCCTCCAAGTCCTACCTGGCTTGGGAACAGAAGCTTTCACCACCCCTCCCACCCAGCCTTCTCTTGCCAACTTCCTCCTTAATGATGCCAGCTGGATTTAATTATTCTTCATCAGCTTTAGTCTCTCCTAGAGAGGTCCAGTCCTCCTCAGGAAAAGACTCCATCTTCTATAACACCAACAACTCTTCAGGCGCAAACTACCTATGTAGTAGGTGTGAAGCAGGGGAGAAAGAAAACTGGAGCACTCTCCAGGGGAGAAATCTGTGATTTGAGTGAAACTTGTTTGAGAAGCTCTCAGTGCCCAGAACACACACACACACACACACACACACACACACACACACACACACACACACACAATCTTAATGAAAGGCTCAGGCTGTTCATATACCATAGCAATCAGAAATCTTACCTGATTGCTGCTCTCTGCTCCTGAGCCTGTGCTGGTCACTCTGTCTGCCTTCTGTCTACTACCTGTGATGATTCTAATTCAATGCTGCCCATTTATACACTCCTGGGAGTGGCAGGACTCCAGGAATCTCTGTTCTCACCAATCTTAAGTCAAAATTCTCAAATTTTTGACCATGTCTGATTTAAACCTGTTTATGTAGACATTCCATCAGTGTTGTCAGCTTCCTAACTGAAGGCAGGACTTGGCCTCAAAAATCAAGAAGCTGCTGTCTCATGCCTGCTGTCCAGACCCTGTACCTGGGTTCCCCAGTTCCCACAGACAATTCCTCTGGAGAACAAGTCTCACTCACAGGCAACATGAGGAGAATAAGAGAGAAGTCAAGTCCTACAGAACAAGGGGCTCAAGTGTATAATGGATCCAAAGGGAAAAACTAAGGTCAGAGATCCGGGTGTCATATTAAAACAGAAGGAATAGGATACAGGCAAAGTTAAAATAGGCAGTGGGTTTAATGCTTACAGATCCAGGCTTGGCACAAGAGCACATACCAAAGAAGGGTCCTAACACTCAAGCAGAATTTGGTAACTTGACATCCTAACTGGCATGAACAGAAGTGGAGTCTAAAGATAAAACACAGGGGGAAAACAGGGTACAAACTGAGTCTAATAATAGTGCCCTAAGCTCTGATACACTCAAATAGGCCCCCACAGTACAAAAACCATAATATGTCTGAAATTCTTAGGCTGGGAGTACCAGTTTTCAGTACCTCACCTGGTATAGAAAAGCAAGAACTCTAGAGAAGGAAGTAGGGCTATATAAGGATTCAGACTTGAAGCTCAAGCAGGGTACAGGGTTTTGGGGTATTATACTGGGTCTAACTAAATCTTGGGACAAATGCCCTACCTAGATAGAATATAAAGATTGTCTTTCTGGGGCTTCCCTGGTGGCGCAGTGGTTGAGAATCTGCCTGCCAATGCAGGGGACACGGGTTTGAGCCCTGGTCTGGGAGGATCCCACATGCCGCGGAGCAGCTGGGCCCGTGAGCCACAATTACTGAGCCTGCGCGTCTGGAGCCTGTGCTCCGCAACAAGAGAGGCCGCAATAGTGAGAGGCCCGCGCACCGCGATGAAGAGTGGCCCCCGCTTGCCACAACTGGAGAAAGCCCTTGCACAGAAACGAAGACCCAACACAGCCATAAATAAATAAATAAATAAATAAATAAATAAATAATTTAAAAAAAAAAAGATTGTCTTTCTGGTTTGGAGATTAGGGTATCCCAACTCATATTCAGTCCTGGATGGCTTGTAGGCAAAATACTTCTCTTTCTATCTCTTGGTGCTCTCTATTGCTTCTTGCTCATTTACCTTCATACTTATTCCAAGTTCAGACTAGTCACAGAATATAACTCAGGACTTGGGATAGTATGCCAGGAAAGAGGTCTGCTATGGTAAGTCTACTCCTCACCACATGTCAATGGCCATAGGGGACAAGAACGGGAGAGGAAATAGTATTAACTCTTGGCAGGACTTGTCATGGTAAAACTGGTCCCTGCCAGAGGTGTCTCGGGGCTATATCTGATGTAGACCAGGCTTCTCATTCATAAAAGCAACTATACGCATCCCTGTTCTCCATGGAAATGAGAACTGATGAAAAGCATTTGGCAAAGTAGGGGCCAGGTGGTAGCAAAATACCATGCCAAGGGCTGAAGGTGTGAAATGGTGACCAGATGTTGGAATAGATTGTGTAAAGAGAATCACAGATGAAAAACTAAATTTGTTCTCAAGTGGCTCCATTTTAAATAACACCCACACGAAGCTTTCCTTGTAGAAGCTGGCATAGTGCCTACTTAGCACAGAGCCTGGCACATTGTACTATAGGCATCCAATAAATGGTTTTGATTGAATAGAATTATAAATTACTCAGTAAAACAGCCAGGCAAAACGTTCCAAGCTCTTTAATCACAGCTGTTAAAAGGCTGTAAAGTTGTAGTAAAATTCTTCATATATTGAATCAACTACTTTGAGAAGTTATTTTACATAGCTGAAGTTTTATTTTTATCCTCTCATGATTTAAATTCCTCAGTTATGTACAACTATTTCCTTAGGTGTAATGGGAAAAACTATCTAAGACCCACTGAGATTAGTGGGCAATGGAAGAAAGAGGAAGACAACCAATCAAAGATAGGAAGGAATCCAAGCTTCTTAGAGTGGAAGAGAACTATCCCTCACCTTACTAATGTAACTATAAAAGCTTATTCTTGCAAAAAACAATGGCTAAGGGAAAAAAGGGGGGGGGAATATATTCATGGATTTTTGTTTTTTGGCCATGCCGTGCAGCTTGCGGGATCTTAGTTCCCTGACCAGGGTTTAAACCCCGGCCACTGCAGTGAAAGCGCCGAGTCTTAACCACTGGACCTGCAGAGAATTCCCTTCATGGATTTTTAAAGTCAACAATTACTTCTCTAAACTCCCTTGATTCTATTCAATATAAGCTCCTTTCCGAATCAAGACTATTCTAATTCTTTTTTAAAATTTTACTGAAGTATAGTTGATTTATAATCAACTGTACAGCAAAGTGTTTCAGTTATACATATATATCCTTTTCCATATTCTTTTCCGTTATGGTTTATCACAGGATATTGAATATAGCTCCCTGTGCTATATAGTAGGACCTTGTTGTTTATACTTCTTATATATAATAGTTTGTGTCTCCTAATCCCAAACCCCCAATCCTTCCTTCCCCCACCCGCCCTCCCCCTTGGCAACCACAAATCTGTTCTCTATGTTCTGTGAGTCTGTTTCTGTTTCATAGATATGTTCATTTGTGTCGTATTTTAGATACCACATATAAAAGATATCATATGGTATTTGTCTTTCTCTCTCTGACTTACTTCACTTAGTATGATAATCTCTAGGTCCATCCATGTTGCTGCAAATGGCATTATTTCATTCTTTTTTATGGCTGAGTAATATTCCATTGTGAGTGTGTATATATATATATATATATATATATATATATATATATATATACCACATCTTCTTTACCCATTCATCTATCAATGGACATTTAGGTTGTTTCCATGTCTTGGCTAACAATATTCTAATTGTTTAATATGCTCTGCCCCATAAAATAAAATAAGATATTGGACAGATGTACAGGCCTAAATTAAGGAATAGACTGGTTATGAAGGAAAGCAGATTCAAGAGGCTTAGAGGTCTGAAAGTTGTCAAGAGTATGAAAGATGTGTAAGGTCAATTAGCTTTCATCTGAGAGCAGCATCTATTTGTTTCTGGTTGATTTTAACCTATTTGCTGGGTGTGGTTGTACAGGGTAGATCACAGCCAGAAGAAATTACGAAGATTATTGGTGAATTCTGCCCTTACTAGAAAACCAGTGTGAGAGATAGTAGAACACTCCTGTCTCTTTTTACCTGGTCCCTTCTCTGAGAGGGAAAATAGTAGTCATTAAACGTCTTACCCTACAACTTAGTGCCGCCTCTTGGGGCCTATCTCTTGGCTGAGCTCACTCTTTGTATTTCCCCAAGTTTGCTGCCTTTTCCATCTTCCAGTTCCTCTTCCACTGATTGTTTTACTGTTTCTCCCCTTTCTGCCTAGCCCTCTGCCCCTCATTTCTTGCCTTTTCCTTGGTTCCCTGGGATATGTTGGCCTCACAGAGCTATTGCCAATCACTTTCTCTAAAGTCATTTTAAACCAAGATCTTTCAGGATGCCCTTGACCCATATTTCATTTATAAACTGATAAATATCAAGTTGACAGGAAAGACTGGACAGAATCAAAATCAAATCCAAATGTTGAGAAAAATTTTCCACCTTCTCACTTAGTATTTTTCTAGTTTCTTAATATATTTTTCTTTATTCTAATTGTGAATTATGCAGATTTATTTGAAGGACGTTTCTTCTTCTGTATTTTATCTACTATATATTTTAAAATGTCTAACACTAACAATGTTCTAAGTAATAATAACAACATTGAATACTATAATTCAGTTGTATTGGGGAGGACTTGAGGATGCCTCAAAGAAACTCTTGATAAAGAAGCAGCCTAGGGTAGAGGAAACAGCACTGAACTAGGAGTTGAGATCTCCATTCTAGTCCCAGATACATCATTTAATTCCTGTGTAACTTTAGGCAAGTTACTTTCCTTTCCCAGCATAACAACAGCAACAATGATAATAGTTTATGTGTATTGCATATTTACTATCTGCCAGGCAATGAAAGAAGCACTTTAGATGCCCTATTCTATTTAATCTTTACAACATCCCTACAAGATAGAAACTATTATAATTAATATTTGTAGATTAGGTAACCGAAGCTCAGAGAAGTTGAGAAAATTGCCCAAAGTTTCACATAGCCTAAGGCTATGGACGTTTTCAGAACCAAAGTTCAAGCAGCTAGTAAGTATCAGAACCAGGATTCAAACTCAGGTACATCTGACTGCTTAGTTCACACTTTTAACCAGTAGGAAATGCTGCTGCTTTACAACATTTTTTTGAGCCTTAGCTTCCACATTCATAAAAATAAGGGGATTAGGTTGATTTCTAAAGTCCCCTGTAGCTCTACCAGGTTAAGAGTCTCTTATCGAAGGAATATTGAAATCTCCAGTGGCAGCTAAAATAGCAGCTAAAAGCCAAAAACCCCACATCAGTTATTTCCCTTACATTGCATGAAAGGGCCATGGCATGCCAGCGCTTTTCTTAGTGATGTTGAGAAGAAGGAGGAATGTTTTGAGTCATAGGTCAAGGGAGGGAAGAGCCTAGCCTTTCCATCAGGAAACCAAAAAACTGGGAGAAATGTGTGGCTTTTCAGTTCAGATATAAAATATTTGCCAGGGGAAAAATAAATATTCTCTTCCAAGAGTGAAGGAGACCAACCCTGCACAAATTGGTAACCAGTAACAATGTAGCAAACAGCCTCTGAATCTACTGAGAATTCAGCCAAAGGCCTGGTTTTCAAGGAGGGGAAGCCTTGATATATTAATTTCAGTGTCATAAATAACAACTTACTACCAAGGGGTAATATTCCAGAAGAGAAATTCATGCCTTTGGTTGACATACCAAAAAGGCGTGGAGCACTGGAGACCAAGAGTTATTCTGGGAGTTATTCTCCCTCTACATTCTCTTCCTTTAAGATCTTGCCTACTAACATGGCTTCAACTATCATATCTATGTGGACGACTCCCAGATCTATATCTGCAGCCCTATCCTATCACACTAACTCCAAATCTGTATCACAGCTGCCTCCTGGACATTTCCACAGCGACATTTAGACGCCACTTCAAACCCATCAAACGTCAGATTTATCATCTTCTGTTCCAAGTCAGTTCCCAATAAAGTGGGAAAGATGTTTTGACATCTATAAGGACAAGTACAAATATAAAGTATTGTTTTTCTCATTCAGGGTCAAGGACAACATTGTTTACCCAGACACCTAGGCCTGGGACTTTGGAGTACTTCTCCAAATCCAGGCACTTACTAAATCTAGGAGATTCTTTCCTTGTGAGATCTCTTGTATCTGTTCCTTCCTTTCCATTCTCAACATCATTACCTCCAGACTGATGAATTCTAAATCTTTATCTCTCACCTTACATAAATGAATGTAACTATGTAAAGTACCTGGCATACAGTGGTGATCGAACAGTGTTAGACGTACTTTTAAGTACTAGACATACTCAACTTAGATGTCCATCTGGCACCTCAAACTCAACATGCTCTTGACTGAATGAATTTCCTTCCCTAAACCAGCTTCTCCTGATTTCCCAGTATCAGTTATTGACATCATAATCTACTCACTCAAGTCAGAAAACTGGGGGTGAGTTTTCTTTGAATTTTTCCCTCTCTTGGTACCTACATGTAATTTCTCATAACGTCTTATCAGTAGTCTCTGGTATTTCTTTCAATATGTACCCTTTTTTATGTCCTCATAGGCACTGGCCTAAACAAAGACCTTTTTAGATCTGGATTTAGCTCAACAACTTACTGTGAGATCTTGGGCAAATTATTTAACTTCCTTGAATCTCAGTTTCTTCCTCTGTAAACATGGAGTTGTTTTCTGGATTAAATGAGATTATTGTATGTATAGTTTTGATAATAGAGTTACCTCTAAAAATATATTCCCTTTCCCCTCTCACAATTTTCCCCTTCTTCAAGTTGTTTAAAGTGTAAAGTTAGGCAGCTGATTTGAGATCTTAATGTAGGCATTTATAGTTACAAACATCCATCTGAGCACTGCTTTGGCTGCATCCAATAAATTTTGTTATTTGTATTTCCTTTGCATTAATCTCAAAGTATTTTCTATTTTCCCTAGGATTTCTTCTTTAATCCAGTGGTTGTTTAAGAATATATAGTTAGGGCTTCCCTGGTGGTGCAGTGGTTGAGAATCTGCCTGCTAATACAGGGGACACGGGTTCGAGCCCTGGTCTGGGAAGATCCCACATGCCACGGAGCAGCTGGGCCCGTGAGCCACAACTACTGAGCCTGCGCATCTGGAGCCTGTGCCCCGCAACGGGAGGGGCTGCGATAGTGAGAGGCCCACGCACCGCGATGAAGAGCGGTCCCTGCACCGCGATGAAGAGTGACCCCCACTTGCCGTAACTAGAGAAAGCCCTCGCACGAACTGAAGATCCAACACAGCCAAAAATAAATAAATAAATAAATAAAGTAGCTATAAAATTAAAAAAAAAAAAAAAGATGGGTAGAGGGAAAAGATTTAAAAAAAAAAGAATATATAGTTAATGAAAAAAAAATAAAAAAAGAAAGAATGTATTGTTAATTACACATATTTGTGAATTTTCGTTTTCCTTTTGTTATTGGTTTCTAGCTTCAGCCCACTGTTGAGGGAGAAGATACTTTGTATGATTCCAATCTTTTTAAATTTATTCAGACTTCTTCTGTGGCCTAACCTATGGCCTAGGGAAAATGTTCAATCTGTACTTGAGAAGAATGCACAGTCTGTTGTTAGGCGGACTGTTTTGTATATGTCTATTGTGTTTAGTTGGATTATAGAGTTGTTCAAGTCCTCTATTTCCTTATTGATTTTCTGACTAAATATTCTATCTGTTACTGAAAGTGTGATATTGAAGTCTCCAGCTATTCTTGTAGAACTGTCTATTTCTCCCCTCCAGTCTGTCAATTTTTACTTCATATATTTTGAATCTGCTATTAGATGCATAAATGTTTATAATTGTTATATCTTCTAGCTGTACTGAACCAAACCTTTTATTAACATATAATGCCCTTCTTTGTCTATTGTAACTGTTCAGATTTAAAATCAATTTTTACTACATGGTTCAAAAGGATACATGTACCCCAATGTTCATTGCAGCACTATTTACAGTAGCCAAAACATAGAAGCAACCTAAATGCCCATTGACAGATGAATGGATAAAGAAAATGTGGTACATATATACAATGGAATATTACTCAGCCATAAACAAGAACAAAATAATGCCATTTACAGCAATGTGGATTGACCTAGAGATTGTCATACCTCAGTATGACATACCTCAGATGTAAGCCAGACACAGAAAGACAAATATCATATGATATCGATTATATGTGGAATCTAAAAAAAATGGGTACAAATGAACTTATTTATACAACAGAAGTAGAGTCATGGATATAGAAAACGAACTTATGATTACCAGGGGGGTAAGTCAGGGGAGAGATAAATTGGGAGATTGGGATTGATATATACACACTACTGTATATAAAATAGATAAGTAATAAGAACCTGCTGTATAGCACAGGGAACTCTACTCAATACTCTGCAAGGCCTATATGGAAAAAGAATCTAAAAAAAAAAATAGTGGATATATGTATATGTATAACTGATTCACTTTGCTGTACACCTGAAACTAACACAACATTGTAAATCAACTATGCTCCAATATGAATTTTTTAAAAATCTTAAAAAAAAATTTCTCCTGTTACTTAGGTTATTAATTATAAACAGATATGTTAAAAGCTAAAAATATTCCCCAGAATAAATTAATAACTTCATGGCAAAACTAAAAAAAAAGAAGTGGTACATATATACAATGGAATATTACTCAGCCATTAAAAAAATGAAATAATGTCATTTGCAGCAACATGGATGGACCTGGAGATGATCATACTAAGTGAAGTAAGTCAGACAGAGAAATACAAATATCATATGATATCGCTTATATGCAGAATCTAAAAAAAATAATACAAAAGAACTTATTTACAAAACAGAAACAGACTCAAAGACTTAGAGAATGAACTTATGGTTACCAAGGGGAAAAGGTTGGGGGGAGGGATAGATTGGGAGTTTGGGATTGACAAGTACACATTGCTATATTTAAAATAGATAACCAACAAAGTCCTACTGTATAGCACAGGGAACTCTGTTCAATACTCTGTAATAATCTAAATGGGAAATGAATTTGAAAAAGACTAGATACACATATATGTATAACTGAATCACTCTGCTGTACACCTGAAATTAATGCAACATTGTTAACCAACTATACTCCAATATAAAATAAAAATTTTTTTAAAAGTCAGTTTTTTTCTGATATTATTATAGCTATCCCAGCTACCTTTTGGTTACTATTTGCATGGAATATCTTTTTCCATCCTTTTATTTTCAACCTATTTGTGTATTTGGGTGTAAAGTGAGTAATTGTAAGCAGCATATAGTGGGATTGTGGTTTTTGTCCATTCTGCCAGTCTCTGTCTTTTAATTGGTGAGTTTAATCCATTTACACTTAAAGTGATTACTGATAGTGAAGGACTTACTTCTGCCATTTTGCTATTTTAACATATATCTTATATCTGTTTTGTTCCTCTATTCTTCCAATATTGCTTTTTTCTTTGTCTTGGTTAATTTCTTTAAGTGTAACATTTTGATTTCCTCTTTATTTTATTTTCTACATGTTTCAGTTATGTTCTTAGTAGTTGCCATGGAGATTACAGTTAACATCCTAAATTTATAACAATCTAATTTGAAATGACACGAAATTAGCTTCAAGAACCATACCTTAACTCTGCTCCTATCCAGTTCCATCCCTCCCTTTATGTTGTTATTGTCACAAATTAAATCTTTTTACTTTGTGTGCTCATTATCATAGATTTATAATTATCATTTTATGCATTTGTTTTTATAAATCATATAAAAAACAAAAAGAGAAGTTACACACCAAAACTACAATGATGCTAGCTTTTATTTTTACCAATGTATCTACCTTTACTGGAGATCTTTATTTCTTCATATGACTTTGAGTTACCATATAGTTTCCTTTCCTTTCAGCCTGAAGGACTCCCTTTAGTATTTATTGTAGGGGAGAACTACTAGCAACAAACTCCATTAGCTTTTCTTTATCTGAAAATGTTTTAATTTCTGCTTCATTTTTGAAGGACAGTTTTCCTGGGCATAAAATTCTTGGCTGACATATGACCAAGCAATTCCATTCCTAGGATTATATCCAAAAGAATTGAAAGCAGGGACTTGAGCAAGTATCTGTAAATAGTTGAGAAAACAAATTGAGACCCCAAAACATCATATAAGAACTAATGTAAAGAGCAAGGAACTCAGTAGAATTGTTAAAAATCAAATTAATAAAATGAAGAAAAATTCTGGGGTAGTCACAGTGAATGAAAAGGATAAAGACAAATTAAACTAATTAGATACAAAATGATGAGTTGGGATCACAGATAATCTAATAAAAATAATGCTGAAACAGAATAACTTCTATTCTACAATAAAACAGAGAACATATTAGAAGAGAAAACAGCAGAAAAATTTCCTGAAATAATCGAAGAACTACATTTGCAAATCTAAAGACTATACTCTGTGTTCGAGGTGAATCTGACAGATATTGATTGGAATCAAGTCATATCCTGATTACATTATTAAACAAGGATAAAGATGGCAACCAGGCACAGAAGGCAAGTCATATACACAAGGGGGAAAGAAAAAAACCAAACTTGTTGACATGGTACCTCTCCAGAGATACAGCTAATGCCAGAAGAAAATGGAAAAGAATAAAGTGTTCTAAAAGACATTGTGATACAAGAATACCAGCAAAGTTTAACTGTAAATCTAACAGGCAAACATTCTAAAGCGTGAAAGAACTCAGACTATATAACTAGCATGAGAACTTTTTTTAGAGGTGGAGAACTACCAAATGATGAAATATTTCATTAAAATAAAAAACCCTACCAAATGATGAAAGGCTGGTCAACTGAAAGAAGAGTGAAGAATCTGTAGGAAAAGGACTATTAGTAAACATTTATTCCATTTAATCATATATATATATATATATATATATATATATATATATATCCATTCATCTATTAATAGACAGTTTACTTCCAAATCCTGGTTATTGTTGGTAATGCTGCAATGAATATAGGGGTGCATATAACTTTTTGAATTAGTGTTTTTGTTTTCTTTGGATAAATACCCAGAAGTGGAATTGTTGAATCATCTTAGTAGTTACATTTTTAATTTTCTGATGTAGCTCCATACTGTTCTCCCTAGTGGCTGTACCAATTTACATTCCCACCAACAGTGTAGGAGGGTTCTCTTTTCTCCACACCCTCTCCAGCATTTGTTATTTGTAGACTTTTTAGTGATGGACATTCTGACTGGTGTGAGGTGATATCTCATGTGGTTTTGATTTGCATTCCCTGTTGATTAGGGATGTTGAGCATTTCTTCATGTGTCTGTTGGCCATCTGCCTATCTTCTTTGGAAAAAGGTCTATTAGGTCCTCTGCCTGTTTTTTAATTGTATTTTTTGGTGTTTTTGATATTGAGTTGTATGAGATATTTATATATTTTAGATATTAACCCATTATCTGTTATATCGTTTGCAAATATCTTCTCCCAGTCAGTTGGTTGCCTTTTTGTTTTGTTGATGGTTTCCTTCTCTGTATAAAGGCATATCTTTACAGGGCAAATTTCTTCCCTTTGGGAGCTTCAAGAGCAGTGAAGCATGAGACAAGTCCTGTTTTGCCACTTTACTAGCTATATGACCTTGTGTATGTCACTTCCTCTCTGGAAGCAGACCTCAATTTTCCTATTTCTGGGGATATTCTTGATATTCGTGAATCTCTGATACCCATAGGCCCACTTTTTCAGCAAAGCTGAATCTAGGACAAAGCTTCCTAATTGATAACTACTAGACCTCCATTTCCAGGCATAATACTTGGCAAAAGTATGAAGTTGGCAAAGCTTATCTCTGGAATCCTTCCTTCTTCCTAATTCTGTGGGCACTTCTAATTTTGCTGCTTGTTTCAATTCCTCCCCCACTTCTTCCAACAGCTAACCTAAAGTTCTTCAAAGGTTAGCTGATAATAGTTTAAATGCTGAAGGTGGGGAAGTAGGAAGGGATTAGGGAAGCATTTATGGAGAGGAGTGGTTAACTTTTGAAGTGTGACTATTTGGGGCAAAGAGAGTAGTCCATTTTACTGGACACACAAGGTAGATTTCTGGGAGAGAAAGGTTAGGTTGAGATCAGATTGTGTGGGGCTTTATACCTCATGGTTGTGGCATTTGAAATTAATTTGATTGATAGTGGGGAGCCTTTGAAGGTTTTGTCCAGGGGGTGACTTGAACAGGATGAAGCACAGTTCTCTAAAAAGCCTCAGTTAAAATGCAAATTATGTTCCCTGGGAGGGTAATGTATTAGTTCATTAGCACTTACTAACACCTTAGAGAGAGATTTCTTATCGAGGAGCAAAGTGCCCTGAGGGACTGGGTCACAAGCACAAAACAGAGCAATATTGATTAGGAAGAAAGAAGGAGTAAAGAAGTTTCAGAGAACAAGTAGTACCTGAATGTACATTGTAAGGGGGCCCTGGGCAGATGGAAGGCAACAGGAAAACAGCACTAGGCCTGGAGTGAGAAGACATAAGGGCACCAAGAGTTGGGGTGCCAGGCTAGGTCCTGGGTCCAAGTATAATGATCTGAAGACAGCTTCTGGCCCAGAAACAGCTGTCTTTTCTGCTAGCTGGAAATAATACCATGAGAGATTCATTCTATAGGATCTGGAAAGGCATTTATTTAAAGATACTTTGAGACCCCTAAGAAAACTCAAATACCACCAGGTAACAACACCTAGTGCACATTTTTGGGGCGTGGTTTCATCACATCTCACAATCTCTCTTTTCACATCTGTAAAATGGGGATAGTGCTGTTTTGCCTTCCTCATATATTTGAGGTGAGAGAATGAGAGGATCAGATGAGATGATAGATGATATAGAATGTTGTAAATGATAAAATGCTAGACCAGTATAAGAAAGGTTGAGTATTTTTTTATAGTTTTCCTTGTTCCCCACAGTTCTAGGCAGAGAGCTGGACATTTTCACATATGTACTTATTAAGACTGAATTGAAGTGAATTGCTGTAATTTAATATATTTTCACAAGGATTATATGAAGCTAAAAATCTTTAACAACAACAACAAAGACAAAAAAGCCTTATTTTAGGAAAAATAGTCCATGATCAATCTTAGATTCCGGAAGATATATTGCTTGAGAGAGAGCAATTATTTACCTTTACTTTTGCTGTAGCCTCTGCAAGATTTATGACTAGGCTGCTGAAGTCCAAATTTGCTTTAGACTATCACCACTTCCTAATTAAATGCAGGTTTAGAGTACTGCTCTATACTATTTAACTTCTTTTTTTTAATGTAGGGTTTGTTATTTTATTTCTCTTTTTAAATTAATTAATTAATTTATTTATTTTTGGCTGTGTTGGGTCTTCGTTTCTGTGAGAGGGCTTTCTCTGGTTGCGGCGAGCGGGGGCCACTCTTCATCGCGGTGCGCAGGCCTCTCACTGTCGCGGCCTCTCTTGTTGCGGAGCACAGGCTCCAGACGTGCAGGCTCAGTAGTTGTGGCTCACGGGCCTAGTTGCTCCGCGGCATGTGGGATATTCCCAGACCAGGGCTCGAACCCGTGTCCCCTGCATTGGCAGGCAGATTCCCAACCACTGCGCCACCAGGGAAGCCCGCTATTTAACTTTTAAAAAGTGATCTAGTACAATTTGTTTATTGAAGCTATTTTTGTATGTAATTTTAATATGAGAAAGTAGATAATTATTTTGCTCTAAATGCTTTATATCAGTAGTTATTGATTTCACCTTATCTGGATATATTTTTGCTGAAGATCTTTGATCATTCCAAGATTTTGTTTAAATTCAAAGGGAAAGTGTTAAAAGTCTTTAAATGTAAAAACGTATTCTCCTGATCTTGAAGTCATGGTCAATCTTATACGGCCTAGGTCCTGGTATTTCAAAGCACTCTGCAATGGGTTTGAAATGCTTCTAGCTCTTAATCTTTCTCCTGGTCCTCTGCTTCCTTAACTACAGCCCAATCTGGCTGGACAACCCCAACACCAATGAACCCTTTAAATTGATATAGGTCAGTGAAAGGACATAAGTGTAAGGGAAAAATAAGATTTACCTATGGAAATCTCAGTTTTCAGAAAAGCAAATAATAAAATTTGAGTTAGCAGACCTGAGTTCTAGTCCTGCTCCAGATATTTACTATATTCGGCAAGTCACTTTCCCTTTCAGGACCATAGTTCCTCTATAACTAAAATGATTTACTGAGCTAGAAGATATCTAAGGTCTCTTCCACCTCCATCAATTGAATTTTCATGCCTGAGAATATAGGATACAATTCTGACCATTGGCCTAGGTGAGTGATGTCAAAGGACATGCACATGCTAATTATTTCATTATGTTACATGGCTCTTTTAGCAAAAAGTACTTGTCTAAGTACTCTCCTGGTTGTCAACTTTAGATACTGCACAAGGCCTTTCAGAGTACTTGGATTGATGTTATCTCATCACCCACACAGCAACATCTCAAAAAGTGTAACCTGGGGTTATCCTCATTAGAATCACCTGGAATGCATGTTCTAGTGTTCCATTCCAACCTGCTGTAAATAATAATATCCTGGGTCGGTGAGGACTCGGAATCTGCACCTTATCAAGGTCTTCAGCTGATTCTAATGTCCACTAAAGTTTGAGAATCATGGGATACAAAGTTAGAGTCATTCAAGAATATGTCAGATACAGGGAGAAGCAGAATAATCGTGCCTTGAAAACAATGCTTGCTGAGGTGGGAAGAGTGTGGGTGAGGAGGTAGCACACTCAGTATGAGAAAAACAAATACCTGCTTATAAAAAAGAACATTAAAAACAATTGAAGAACATAGTAAGCTTGAAACTAAGTACAATATTACATGAGAATGAATCTTCAGAGGGGAAAAGTGAAATGTGAACATTTAACATTTAAAAAAATCACTCAAGTTAAAGATATTACACTTGTAGAGAGTACTGGTAGTAACACCTTTAAGGTGTCCTGATTTTATTAAGGGGACTACTCACTACTTTTCCCCAGAGGCCAGGAATGTGGCACTGGAGTTGTTGGAATTTTCCCTTTGGAAAGTGGGATTTCCCTGGATGCTTTAAAAGCCAAATCATCAGGGGCTTCTCTGTACTGTGAGGTGCCAAGGTTGTCAGGAGAAATAATGGAAAGAGAACTAGAGGAAAAGGAAAATGTGAGAAAGAATATGGAAAATGACAGATGAGTCAGGGAAAGGAACTAATCAAAGAGAGAGAGTTTATACGAAGAGAAAGAGAAGGCTAAGCCATGTAAAATATTGAATAGAGACTGGGATTGAACAAAGCTGGAAAGGAGAAAGAAGAAAACTAGGTAAATCGTTTTCTGAGGAGAACTCTAATTTGTCATATGAAAGGAAAAATAGTTTGATTCTGTACCTAACCTGGAATAGGGCCCAATGAAGGCCTTTTTGCCCATACAAATGACTTTCTCCTTGAAGTTGAAAGCTGGTTTCAAGGTTGTTCCTGCCTTAAAACATCTTTAAGAACTGGTCTTTTTTTTTTTAAGAGAAACATTCAGATGCCTTTGCACATGGTTGGTTATATATTAATTTGCCAAACAGACAAATCCTTAAAGGTGGGTAACAGTGTTAGCCTGAGGTACAGTGATAGGCTCTATCTTGTGATTCAAGGTTAAAGGGTTCCCACTCAGAACCTTATTCTTCACTAGCCTGGTCTGAAATTCCCAGGAAAGAGTCACTCCAGTTCATTAGCTTTGTCTCAATAGTCTCTGTTAAAATGCAAATATCATTCCTGGAAGAGGTAACATATTAACCAGTTCACACCATTAATATTTATTAGTTTTCTCAGATTAGCTCTAGCAGGTTTGCCTGGAGCAAGGCCTGAAGGGAATAGGATAAATCCACAGAAGTTTAGATTTTTGAGGTTTTTTTTTTGGTGGGAAGGTAGTTAGAAGGGCAGGATGGTATTGGGGAAACCCCTGAGAACAGGGTTTTTCTAATACTCCATCTAAGGTTGACCTGGGAAGGGATGGTGAAGTCCAGGAGAAACTGAAGGAGGAGGTATGAGATGGGCTCCTCAGAAGCCAGTATTCATGGACTGGATATATAGGGTGGAGGAAAGTGTTGGAAAAAGGTATAGACACAAGAAGATATTTTGCGATGGGAAGATGGGGTGGAGGGAGAAAAAACTCTGAAGACCAAACACTTGGTAAGACCTCTCTGGAGCTCAGTTTTCTCATTTGTTAAGATAAGGGGGATGGACTAGATAATATCAAAACTCCTTCAGAGGCTAACATTCTGGGATTTTTGCTTCACAATGTGATATAGGGCCTTTAGTTCCTGGTAAAGTTGAGTTCCTAGTGTACTTACTGTTAACAAGCACTCTGATTGGGAGTGTGAGACAAGTGAAAGACTTAAATAATAACTTGCTGGCTGGTCTGTCTGTTGGTAAAAGCCCAATGAATCACACATTGGTTTTGTATTAGTGAAGGAACTGCATTCTCATAAGGTCAAATGCATATACATAGTGTTTAATAACTAGAAAGAAAGTATGAGTTTTTGAAGTTTCAATCTTTTTTCAGAGAATGGGATTGATGAGAAGTAATGTCTCTCCCTGCGCAGAGAAAAGTTTCACAAATTTTCAGTCTGTTGATGATTCACCACGATCTACTGAATGTAGAAGAAATGCCTTGACCATCATATGAAAGTGGTATCATAGGATAGAAAACCTCATTCTCACTAAACTATATATACATATACATATTTACAGATGTGCAGTAAAACCCTCCCAGCCCTTATAGTAACTTAGCAGAAAAAGGATGTGTTTTCAACATTTATTGATACCTAAGTAGAATGTCCTCCACTGAATTCATGAGAAGTAAGCAAAAGTTTAGTAATCTTCAATCCTCTGTTACAACACGGAGGGCAAAGACCTATTGCCTACAGAGATGAGTTGGAAGGTTACTAGAGATCATTCAGCTCAACCCTCTCATTTTAAAATGGACAAGGTGACTTGGCCAGGGTACCACAGTGATTTAGAGGCAAAATCTAGATGCAAAGCAAGTCTTCTGAGTGCCTACAGAGGCAGTGTGCCATCATGGTAGAGAGCTTTAGAACTGCAGACATGGGTTCAAACACCAAAAATACTACTTCCTAGCTATCTGACCTCAAATTAGTTACTAAACCTTTCTAAGCCTTGTTTTTCTCGTCTGTAAAATGGGGTTTAAATAGCTCCCTTGTGGAGCTCCTGTGAGGATAATAAATATATAAACTCTAATTCACATGTCAAGAAACAGTGTAACATAATGGTCAGGAATTCCCTGGAAGTCCAGTGGTTAGGACTCTGTGCTTTCACTGCCGAAGGCCCAGGTTGGATCCCTGGTCAGGGAACTAAGATCCCACAAGCCATGAGGTGCAGCCAAAAAAAAAAAAAAAAAAAAAACAGAAAGAGGAAGAAACAGTATAACATAATGGTTAAGGGCAAGTATTCAAGTACTCTGGAGCTAGATTGTCTTCGTTTGAATTATGACACGAGCACTTAATCTCCGTGCCTCAGTTTCCTCATTTGTAAAATGTCAATTAAATTAGTATTTACCTTATAGGTTTGCATATACAAGTATCTGACATATAGCAATTCAATATAGATGGTAGCTCTTATTATTACCATCATCACCTCCACTTGCTCACCACCTCCTCCACCCCATTTACTGCTTCTTTTATGGTTGTTAAAGTAGACTACCAAGGGTAGGGTCTCAATAATATCTATTTTCCCCACTGGCACACAGTGTGGCCTGGACTCAATATTGGTAGCATCCCAGGTTTCAGTAAAGTCAGTAAAGGCATCCATTAGCATACAAACCCTCTATCTGGGAGAGAGAACACTTAAGCCATTAGCACTTTAGTTAGAATAATCAGATTAGCTATTATCAAGGACTTCGTTGTCAGGATCTGTGGAGTTTAGGGGGGGTTGGGGAACCCTACAAAGTTTGAAAACTAGGGATGGAAACCAAGGTAGAAATGCATAGGAAGATGTGTTATACACCTCCATGGGGGTAGGGGGTGGTTATAAAACAAAGGGAGGGAATTAAGAAGGGTAGAAGGGTAGAGAGCAAATCCAGCCCTAGGCAAAACTGTGGATTTGTCGAGTGCCACTTGTACCCTTTCCTCCAGCTAATTCTTACTTCTTTTAATACCACCTTCCCTCTGGTCATTTAGCAAACAAATGTGTGGGTGGCTTAATGTGTTGCCATTCCCAGGAGTACAACTGTGCCTAATTTAACAAATCCTCTTCTTAAAGGTGTTTTTTTTACAACCAAATACCATCTCAAGATAAATCAGGATACATGAAAATGGAATTCTCTGGAAAATCTAGCTAGGGGTAGCAGTAAAAGTAAGGGGTAGTTCTGGTTTCCAGCTTGTCTAATTCTGAAGTAGACATGGAAGCTGAGTAGGAGAAGCACCACCAGCAGGGAGTAGAGCACAGGGAAAACCACAAAAGGGGGAGGAGAAACCTCCCTATGGACTCAAGCCAGTTACCTTGGTCAGGGATTCTTATCTGGATTGAGATCCCCTCTGGAATTCCCATGTTCTGTAAGAAACCCCTCTACTTCTTTTGCATGAAGTTTCTGACTCCTAGGTAGGTTATTAGTATTAATTTTCTTCATTTTTAGAGGTATCTATGATTCCCATTAAAAAGAAGGGACCTTCCAAATGATATTACTCAGGCATCTGCCTATTGATATGCTTTACCCAGGGATTTAGTATGGGTTGCATACAGAAGTGGAAGGGCCCTGAGTATAACATTTCCTCACCTGATACTTGTGCCAGAGGTCAGCCAAATATTTAACTCAAGGAATCAAAATGTGAAGATTCTCCTTTCTAACTCCTCTAAAGAGATCTGTGGCCATTTTGAGAAGCGCTGTACATTGAGATCCAAGGTGGCTTGCGTTCAACCATTTCATTGGTTTTCAAGTGACTTACCTTGAAATGGAACTCTGAACAGAAGAAAATATATCAATGATATTCACGCACACCCCCCTCTCCACTATGATGTGTGAGTCACTGGCCTCACATTGCTATTTCCATAGGCACCCCAAGTCTATCTGCTTCTTTCTCATTGCTTCAGTCATTACAACAAGGTGTGACTTCCCCTGAGAGTTGGAAATTGCAGTTCCTGCTGTAACTGACATACTTGTCAGATGGATTTAAGTCTTTCACTGTCCTGACTCAGGCCAGAAAAACAATAAACTAAGCCAGTGGAATGGATATACCAACAAATAAACTTTGAGACTATGAAGAAGTGTTAATATCTGTTATCATGTCACCACTCTTCCAAAATGAGTTTTGTTTTACATCTGAACTGTGGACACAAAATGCCACCTGCCACTTCAGTAAACAAAGGATGTTGTGGCCATAAAGCCATCAGCCACTGCAGCAGCCCCCAACAGTGTACCCTGAGGGGAATTCAGAATGTAGAAAATAAGATTCTGGTCCTAGATAGTTAAGATGCATATCAAAGGAATAATTTCAATGAGCCCATACTCTCACATCTTCCCATACATAGAACAGCACTAAAATCATTAAATTGAGAGGTCTGTTTTTTGTTATTAGCAGTAATCTTTTTTTTTTTTTTTTTTTTTTACAATTTTTTATTTATTTATTTATTTATTTATGGCTGTGTTGGGTCTTCGTTTCTGTGCGAGGGCTTCCTCCAGTTGCGGCAAGCGGGGGCCACTCCTCATCGCGGTGCGCGGGCCCCTCACCATCGCGGCCTCTCTTGTTGCGGAGCACAGGCTCCAGACGCGCAGGCTCCAGACGCGCAGGCTCAGCAATTGTGGCCCACGGGCCCAGTCGCTCCGCGGCACGTGGGATCCTCCCAGACCAGGGCCCGAACCCGTGTCCCCCGCATTGGCAGGCAGACTCTCAACCACTGCGCCACCAGGGAAGCCCAGCAGTAATCTTTTGATGTTCGACTACACTTTTTTTTCCCCAGCAAAAACTGAAATAAATAAATAAATAAATAAATAAATATATCTTGTCTCCTCCATTACCTCTTTAGAACAGTTTCTCAGAGATATCTGAGTGGCTGTGTCCCAGGCTATGGCCCTCAGTAATGCCCCAAATAAAACATAATTTCAACTTTTAGGTTGTGCATTTTTTTTTTCAGTCAACAGACTTAAGAACCAAAATCAGCAATATACCTTTTCCCTCCACAAATCTATCTCTGATCTAGTGTGTGGTGTGAAAGGAAATTTACCATTGGAAAGTCAAAATAAAATTAAGGGACTCTAAATCCACTTATGTTTCTTCTGACTTTAAGAACTGTACTAACAAGAAGAAGGAGGATCCTTTATGGTGTGATTTAAGGGTACAGTGAGAAAGCACAATTATTCCCAAAATGTCTTCCTCAATTAAACTGCTAATGCTCCAATATCTGTTTATTCATTCAATAAAACACTTACAGTGTCTACCATGTGCCAGGCACATTCTCAGGAACATGAAAAAAGTTGAGGGCATCTTCAAATAGGGAAAGGGGCATATAAAAAAGCACTTGGAAGCTGACCTGTGGGCAATGGGGGAGGGGAGTGAAAAAGGGATACGGCCAAGAGAAGGAAAAGTTCAGAAAGGAGAGAGCAACAGATTTTCCTGATTTCTCAATAGTGGTCCCAATGGCAATATGTTTATATGTCTCATTCACCTCTGCAATTAGCTAGTTCAGTTGGTGATTATAGCTCTTAACCAGCTAGTACCATTCTTAGTTATGGGAGAAAATTATTCTGAAAAAAGTAACATTTTACATTTAGGTTTTCTTTCTTTTTTTTGTTTCCTTCTTTATTTCTTTAACATCTTTATTGGAGTGTAATTGCTTTACAATGGTGTGCTAGTTTCTGCTTTATAACAAAGTGAATCAGTTATACATATACATATGTTCCCAGATCTATTCCCTCTTGCATCTCCCTCCCTCCCACCCTCCCCATCCCACCCATCTAGGTGGTCACAAAGCACAGAGCTGATCTCCCTGTGCTATGCGGCTGCTTCCCACTAGCTATCTATTTTACATTTGGTAGTGTATATATGTCCATAACACTCTCTCACCCTGTCACATCTCACCCCTCCCCCTCCCATATCCTCAAGTCCATTCTCTAGTAGGTCTGTGTCTTTATTCCCGTCTTGCCACTAGGTTCTTCATGGCCTTTTTTTTTTCCTTAGATTCCATATATATGTGTTAGCATACGGTATTTGTTTTTCTCTTTCTGACTTACTTCACTCTGTATGACAGACTCTAACTCCATCCACCTCATTACAAATACCTCCATTTCATTTCTTTTTATGGCTGAGTAATATTCCATTGTATATATGTGCCACATCTTCTTTATCCATTCATCCGATGATGGACACTTAGGTTGCTTCCATGTCCTGGCTATTGTAAATAGAGCTGCAATGAACATTGCGGTACATGACTCTTTTTGAACTATGGTTTTCTCAAGGTATATGCCCAGTAGTGGGATTGCTGGGTCATATGGTAGTTCTAATTGTAGTTTTTTAAGGAATCTCCATACTGTTCTCCATAGTGGCTGTATCAATTTACATTCCCACCAACAGTGCAAGAGTGTTCCCTTTCCTCCACACCCTCTCCAGCATTTATTATTTGTAGATTTTTTTTTCTAGATTTTTTGATGATGGCCATTCTGACCAGTGTGAGATGATATCTCATTGTAGTTTTGATTTGCATTTCTCTAATGATGAATGATGTTGAGCATTCTTTCATGTGTTTGTTGGCAATCTGTATATCTTCTTTGGAGAAATGTCTATTTAGGTCTTCTGCCCATTTTTGGATTGGGTTGTTCGTTTTTTTGTTATTGAGCTGCATGAGCTGCTTGTAAGTCTTGGAGATTAATCCTTTGTCAGTTGCTTCATTTGCAAATATTTTCTCCCATTCTGAGGGTTGTCTTTTGGTCTGGTTTATGGTTTCCTTTGCTGTGCAAAAGCTTTGAAGTTTAATTAGGTCCCATTTGTTTATTTGTGTTTTTATTTCCATTTCTCTAGGAGCTGGGTCAAAAAGAATCTTGCTGTGATTTATGTCATAGAGTGTTCTGCCTAAGTTTTCCTCTAAGAGTTTGATAGTGTCTGGCCTTACACTTAGGTCTTTAATCCATTTTGAGTTTATTTTTGTGTATGGTGTTAGGGAGTGTTCTATTTTCATACTTTTACATGTATCTGTCCAATTTTCCCAGCACCACTTATTGAAGAGGCTGTCTTTTCTCCACTGTATATGCTTGCCTCCTTTATCAAAGATAAGGTGACCATATGTGCGTGGGTTTATCTCTGGGCTTTCTATCCTGTTACATTGATCTGTATTTCTGTTTATGTGCCAGTACCAAGCTGTCTTGATTACTATAGCTTTGTAATATAGTCTGAAGTCAGGGTGCCTGATCCCTCCAGCTCCATTTTTCATTCTCAAGATTGCTTTGGCTATCGGGGTCTTTTGTGTTGCCATACAAATTGTGAAATTTTTTGTTCTAATTCTGTGAAAAATGCCAGTGGTACTTTCATAGGGATTGCATTGAATCTGTAGATTGCTTTGGGTAGTAGAGTCATTTTCACAATGTTGATTCTTCCAATCCAAGAACATGGTATATCTCTCCATCTATTTGTATCATCTTTAATTTCTTTCATCAGTGTCTTATAGTTTTCTGCATACAGGTCTTTTGTCTCCCTAGGTAGGTTTATTCCTAGATATTTTATTCTTTTTGTTGCAATGGTAAACAGGAGTGTTTTCTTAATTTCACTTTCAGATTTTTCGTCATTAGTGTATAGAAATGCAAGAGATTTCTGTGCATTAATTTTGTATCCTGCTACTTTACCAAATTCATTGATTAGCTCTAGGAGTTTTCTGGTAGCATCTTTAGGATTCTCTATGTATAGTATCATGTCATCTGCAAACAGTGACAGCTTTACTTCTTCTTTTCCGATTTGGATTCCTTTTATTTCTTTTTCTTCTCTGATTGCTGTGGATAACACTTCCAAAACTATGTTGAATAATAGTGGTGAGAGTGGGCAACCTTGTCTTGTTCCTGATCTTAGTGGAAATGGTTTCAGTTTTTCACCATTGAGGACAATGTTGGCTGTGGGTTTGTCATATATGGCCTTTATTATGTTGAGGAAAGTTCCCTCTATGCCTACTTTCTGCAGGGCTTTTATCATAAATGGGTGTTGAATTTTGTCAAAAGCTTTCTCTGCATCTATTGAGATGATCATATGGTTTTTCTCCTTCAATTTGTTAATATGGTGTATCACGTTGATTGATTTGCGTATATTGAAGAATCCTTGCATTCCTGGGATAAACACCACTTGATAATGGCGTATAATCCTTTTAATGTGCTGTTGGATTCTGTTTGCTAGTATTTTGTTGAGGATTTTTGCATCTATGTTGATCAGTGATATTGGACTGTAGTTTTCTTTCTTTGTGACATCTTTGTCTGGTTTTGGTATCGGGGTGATCGTGGCCTCCTAGAATGAGTTGGGGAGTGTTCCTCCCTTTGCAATATTTTGGAAGATTTTGAGAAGGATAGGTGTTAGCTCTTCTCTAAATGTTTGATAGAATTCGCCTGTGAAGTCATCTGGTCCTGGGCTTTTGTTTGTTGGAAGGTTTTTAATCACAGTTTCAATTTCAGTGCTTGTGACAACAAGATGCTACACACTCATCTTTTATATTCCCTGCCCCAGCCCTGGAATCAGGAATTTCTCCATGGAGTCTCAGCTCCTTTTATTAGAGAATGGTAATTAGAAACCAAGATCTGAAAACTAGGTATCCTCATTGCTCCTGGGGTTCACTGCTTCTAGGTGCTCCTTGGCACACAGATCTATTATTATTTCGGTATCTATCCATCTGTATACATATTAAACAAAATACGAGTTCATTTTGATGTCTCCAACTTTCATCCCCAATTCCAGTCTAATGTAACAGGGTTCATTCTAGCCGTCCCCCTTTTCTTATTTGTAACTTCTTCCTCTCACAATGAGAAGCCTGGCTCTCATTATCCACAATCCTATATATACATAAAGTAGTTTCAGTCTATTTCTGGACTTTATATTTTATTGTATAGATTATTTTTTAAAAGTCCAATTGGTAACATAAGAACAAGAATGGTTTGCTTTACAATAGGATTAGTATAGGAAAATAAGATTGGGAAACGCCTCCATCTTGACTGCATGAATCACATAGACAAATGTTCCATGTGTTGTGGACTCTATTCTCTCCTTTACATGCTGTGGGCTAACTGTTAAGTCCCTTTCTGGGTTCACAGGAAAACAATATTTGGAGTTTCCTTGCTCTGTCACTCATCTACATGGTAATCAGCCTACCAGCAAGATTGATGCTAAATTATTACAATAACAATAACAGCTAACAAACACACATGGTTTCCTGTGCAAAGCACTATGCTAATTGTTCTTCATGCATTTAACCTTCACAATAGTCCCCAGTCATGCCAGAATATAATATTATCTTTCCAATTTTCAGACAAGGAAAGTGAGGCTCAGGGAGGTAATATGCTCAAGATCACACAGCAGAAATGGTCACACAGGTCTTTTTGATTCTAATATCAGCACTCAACCACTATTTTATATTGCCTCACTACAGTAAAGCATACTCGTAGCTTGAATGTGTTTGGACATAGTTTGGTCACACATCTCATGCCAGGTTTCCCAGTGTGGAACAATGCACCCCTTAATTTCTTAAATATATGGCAAATATCTGATACCACAGGTTTGCCAGCCTGCATCCTCCAACCAGGGAGAATCTGATTCTACAAAAAATACCCATTCTCTCTCAGAAAGTTATCGAAAGTCTAGTCATTTCTTTTTCTCAAAGCTCTTTGCAGCCTTGAGGTAAAATGAAATGCTTTTGTCTTCTGTTATTTTATAAGTGCTGTGGAGTATCTGTGAAAAGCTAATAAACAATTAAAACTAATAAAGAAGTTTGTACCTTAACTTTTAGTATTTTTCCTAAAAGCTATAAAAAATCTGCAATAGCAAGTGTTTTAGAGGAACACAAAACCTCAGGATTATGAAGACAGAGAGAGATGATTTAGGCAGGGTTAAGGTTCAAAAATTGTGAGATGAAATCCTTTCTTGTTAAATCTTCATGTAGCTAAAACCATAAAGTCACAAACCACAAAGAGTTATATACTTGTTAGTACATTTTTAGATATAATCCACCCATAGCATTGACTGGTCCAACTTTTTCTCCTACACCACTCCTTTGCTACAGGAAATCTACCAAATCATTGCTTTGGGGCAGCAGCTTCCACAGGGTAGTCTGCTTTTACAAAAGCCATCCAGTGGTCCTACAATTCCAACAGAAGCAATGCAGTCTCTTTTTGACATCTCTAGATGTGGTTACAATTATGGCAATCAACCTATAGATTTGTAGCAGGCAAAGAAAGTTATTGGAGCCTCATATCAGGTTGTCCATGCTGTGGATCCATCCAGATGCAGATTTACTGTGAAGCTAATAAAGTTGAAGCTTCAGGGCCCCTCACTTGCATAAATGCTTTCCAAGGCTGTGAGAGGCACCTTAGCAATGTGTTCACATGTTCACATGCTTGTGTAAATTTTGCAAGTAAACTGCACACATTATTTTTCTTAAATAGGGAATGTCATGTTATATACATTTCAGGCCCTACAAAACTAGATCTATTCTGTGTCTACCATATCACAAGCATGCTCTAGCTCTTATGTAGTTAGAACCCTGTGGACTGGGTTCCAAATAGACACTCTTTTTACCATATCCTGCTTAGAGTGAATAACCTTAGTTACCTGAAGTGTGACTCTCCAGCTTGTAGCTCTGAGTTTGCCAGAATACACAGGAAAGAAAAAAATCTTCTTTTTGCATTTGATAAATTATTTTCTTCACTTGACTGCTTTGAAGGCAACTGTAGGTTGTTTTCTGCCCTTTGGAGTCACAGGGAGAGAAATGGCTCATGCAAATAGCTCTCTATTTCACGATTCTCCCTATTTTTAAGCTGTTTCCCTACCAACAGGAAGGGTCATGACCCTGGCCCAAGCTTTGCTTTCTCTTCTGTCCTAGTTATCAGTATTTAATCAGGTTCTACATTGAGCTGAATGCATTTAGTAGCCTTCATGCAAGGCTAAATTTAGCACAGCAACACGCACCAGTGTTCCAATCTCATCTTGAAGCAAGGCCAACATTATTTACCTCTTGTTCTGTGAGCAGTGTTTCTAGAAAATTTTTCCATGCAAAGAACTTGCATCAGTACTCAATATCTACAATGATGAACAGAATAGTGCCTGAACATATGCCCCAAAATAAAATTACTTATAATGATCAGAAGTTTGGGCTTTCATTCTGTTAAGGCTTCAGAACTACCTGCTTCAGTAACAAAAAAAAACACTTCTTGAATATTCACTGGCTGCATGATATTATACTAGGTGCTCCCATGATTTGATGCTGTTTAAGAAAAAATGGGCCTCCAATTTTTGGGTAACCCTAATCAAGAGTTAGAGCTTCGTATGGCTAAGGTTAGGTCAGAAGAGAGAACACAATAAAATCAGAATTGAAAATTTCTCTTTAAAAGTTGACTGAAACAAAATAAAGAATAGGGATGTTGAATTATAAACCATTGTATATATAAAATAAGAATGAATGAGTCCATACTGATATAAAAATTATTTAATAAGTAAACAAATGGGAGAGAAGAGAAAGCTCATATCTACTAGTAGAATTTCAGCTAGTAAATGTAGAAAAAATGATGGAAATAGAAAATCACTATCTGCCAAACACCACAATAATAGCATAGTTTAAAAGCAGCCCCGCCAACAAGATAATTATTGATTATCTAAAGAAAAAATAATAAATTTAGAGTGGAGAAATCCTCAACCAAATGATCAAAGTTAACAACATCACCAGTGATGGGACAAAAGGACATGATATGATTCCTGATATGATCCACCGAGAAGCATGCATTACTTTTATGCTATTTCCACCAAAATGCATAAACTGATCAAAAACCTAAGTTGAGGACCATTATACAAAAAAAAATGCCAGTACTTTTTAAAGGTTTCAAGGCTCAGAAAGGCAATGAAAGACTAAGACAGATTCCAGTTTAAGAGACTTATGAGACATGACAACTACAAATGTAACATGTGTTCTTTTTTTTTCTTTTAACATCTTTATTGGAGTATAACTGATTTACAATGGTGGGTTAGTTTCTGCTTAATAACAAAGTGAATCAGCTGTACATATAAATATATCCCCGTATCTCCTCCCTCTTGCGTCTCCCTTCCACCCTCCCTATCCCACCCCTCTAGTTGGTCACAAAGCACAGAGCTGATCTCCCTGTGCTATGTGGCTGCTTCCCACTAGCTATCTATTTTACATTTCGTAGTGTATATTTGTCAATACTACTCTCTCACTTCGTCCCAGGTCACGCTTCCCCCTCCCCATGTCCTGAAGTCCATTCTCTACCTCTGCATCTTTATTCCTGTCCTGCCCCTAGGTTCTTCAGAACTATTTTTTTTTTAATTCCAAACATATGTGTTAGCATATGGTATTTGTTTTTCCCTCTCTGACTTACTTCACTCAGTATGACAGTCTCTAAGTCCATCCACCTCACTACAAATAACTCAATTTCATTACTTTTTATGGCTGAGTAACATTCCATTGTATATATGTGCCACATCTTCTTTATCCATTCATCTGTCCATGGACTTAGGTTGCTTCCATGTCCTGGCTATTGTAAATACAGCTGCAATGAACATTGTGGTACATGACTCTTTTGAATTATGGTTTTTTCAGGATATATGCCCAGTAGTGAGATTGCTGAGTCATATGGTAGTTCTATTTTTAGTTTTTTAAGGAACCTCCATACTGTTCTCCATAGTGGCTGTATCAATTTACATTCCCACCAACAGTGCAAGAGTGTTCCCTTTCCTCCACACCCTCTCCAGCATTTATTATTTGTAGATTTTTTGCTGATGGCCATTTTGTACCGGTGTGAGATGGTATCTCATTGTAGCTTTGATTTGCATTTCTCTAATGATTAATGATGTTGAGCATTCTTTCACGTGTTTGTTGGCAATCTGTATATCTTCTTTGGAGAAATGTCTATTTAGGTCTTTTGCCCATTTTTGGATTGGGTTGTTTGTTTTTTTGATATTGAGCTGCATGAGCTACTTGTAGATTTTGGAGATTAATCCTTTGTCAGTTGCTTCATTTGCAAATATTTTCTCCCATTCTGAGGGTTGTCTTTTCGTCTTGTTTATGGTTTCCTTTACAGTGCAAAAACTTTTAAGTTTCATTAGGTCCCATTTGTTTATTTTTGTTTTTATTTCCATTTCTCTAGGAGGGGGGTCAAAAGGGATCTTGCTGTGATTTATGTCAGAGTGTTCCCCCTATGTTTTCCTCTAAGAGTTTGATAGTGTCTGGCCTTATAGTTAGGCCTTTAATCATTTTGAGTTTATTTTTGTGTATGGTGTTAGGGAGGGTTCTAATTTCATTCTTTTACATATAGCTGTCCAGTTTTCCCAGCACCACTTATTGAAGAGACTGTCATTTCTACATTGTATATTCTTGCCTCCTTTATCAAAAATAAGGTGACCATATGTGAGTGGGTTAATCTCTGGGTTTTCTATCCTGTTCCATTGATCTATATTTCTGTTTTTGTGCCTGTACCATACTGTCTTGATTACTGTAGCTTTGTAATATTGTCTGAAATCCAGGAGCCTGATTCCTCCAGCTCCATTTTTGTTTCTCAAGATTGCTTTGGCTATTCAGGGTTTTTGTGTTTCCATACAGATTCTGAATTTTTTTTTTCTAATTCTGTGAAAAATGCCATTGGTAGTTTGATAGGGATTGCAATGAATCTGTAGATTGCCTTGGGTAGAATAGTCATTTACACAATGTTGATTCTTCCAATCCAAGAACATGGTATATCTCTCCTTCTGTTTGTATCATCTTTCATTTCTTTCATCAGTGTCTTATAGTTTTCTGCATACAGGTCTTTTGTCTCCTTACGTAGGTTTATTCTTAGGTATTTTATTCTTTTTGTTGCAGTGGTAAATGGGAGTGTTTCCTTAATTTCCCGTTCAGATTTTTCATCATTAGTGTAGAGGAATGCAAGAGATTTCTGTGCATTAACTTTGTATCCTGCTACTTTACCAAATCCATTGAATAGTTCTAGTAGTTTTCTAGTAGCATCTATAGGCTTCTCTATGCATAGTATCATGTCATCTGCAAAAAGTGACAGCTTTATTTCTTCTTTTCCGATTTGGATTCCTTTTATTTCTTTTTTTTTCTCTGATTGCTGTGGCTAAAACTTCCAAAACTATGTTGAATATTAGTGGTGAGAGTGGACAACCTTGTATTCTTCCTGATCTTAGAGGAAATGGTTTCAGTTTTTGACCATTGAGAACAATGTTGGCTGTGGGTTTGTCATATATGGCCTTTAATATGTTGGCATAAGTTCCCTCTACGCCTACTTTCTGGAGGGTTTTTATCATAAATGGGTGTTGAATTTTGTTGAAAGACTTTTTTGCATCTATTGAGATGATCATATGGTTTTTATTCTTCAATTTGCTAATATGGTGCAGCACATTGATTGATTTGCATATATTGTAGAATCCTTGTATTCCTGGGATAAACCCCACCTGGTCATGGTGTATGATCCTTTTAATGTGCTGTTGGATTCTGTTTGCTAGTATTTTCTTGAGGATATTTGCACCTATGTTCATCAGTGATATTGGCCTCTAGTTTTCTTCCTTTGTGATGTCTTTGTCTGGTTTTGGTATCAGGGTGATGATGGCCTCATAGAACGAGTTTGGGAGTGTTCCTCCCTCTGCTAGAGTTTGGAAGATTTTGAGAAGGATACGTATTAGCTCTTCTCTAAATGTTTGATAGAATTCGCCTGTGAAGCCATCTGTTCCTGGGCTGTTGTGTGTTGGAAGATTTTAATCACAGTCTCAATTACAGTGCTTGTGATTGGTCTGTTTATATTTTCTATTTCTTCCTGGTTCAGTCTCGAAAAGTTGTGCTTTTCTAAGAATTTGTATATTTCTTCCACATTGTCCATTTTATTGGCATAGAGTTGCTTGTAGTAATCTCTCATGATCCTTTATATTTCTGCAGTGTCAGTTGTTAATTCTCCTTTTTCATTTCTAATTCTGTTGATTTGAATCTTCTCCCTTTTTTTCTTGATGAGTGTGTCTAATGGTTTATCAGTTTTTTTAATCTTCTCAAAGACCCAGCTTTTAGTTTTATTGATCTTTGCTATCGTTTCCTTCATTCCTTTTTCATTTATTTCTGATCTGATCTTAATGATTTCTTTCTTTCTCCTAACTTTGGGGTTTTTTTGTTCTTCTTTCTCTTATTGCTTTAGGTGGAAGGTTAGACTGTTTATTTGAGATATTTCTTGTTTCTTGAGGTACGATGGTATTGTTATAACCTTCCCTCTTAGTACTGCTTTTGATGCATCCCATAGGTTTCGGGTCATCATGCTTTCATTGTCATTTGTTTCTAGGTGTTTTGTGATTTCCTCTTTGATTTCTTAAGTGATCACTTGGTTATTAAGTAGTGCATTGTTTGTCCTCCATGTGTTTGTGTTTCTTACAATTTTTTTCCCTGTAATTGATATCTAGTCTCATAGCATTGTGCTCAGAAGAGATGCTTAATACGATTTTCTTAAATTAACCAAGGCTTGCTTTGTGACCCAAGATATGGTCTATCCTGGAGAGTGTCCCATGAGCACTTGAGAAGAAAATGTATTCTGTTATTTTTGGATGGAATGTCCTGTAAAAATCAATTAAATCCATCTTGTTTAATGTATCATCTAAAGCCTCTGTTTCCTTATTTATTTCCATTTTGGATAGTCTGGCCATTGGTGAAAGTGGGGTGTTAAAGTCCCCTACTCTTATTTTGTTACTATTTCCCCTTTTATGGCTATTAGCATTTGCCTTAGGTATTAAGGTGCTCCTATGTTGGGTGCATAAATATTTACAATTGTTATACCTTCTTCTTGGATTGATCCCTTGATAATTATGTAGTGTCCTTCTTTGTCTGTTGTAATAGTTTTTATTTTAAAGTCTATTTTTTTTGGTATGAGAATTGCTACTCCAGCTTTCTTCTGATTTCCATTTGCATGGAATCTTTTCCCCTCCCCTCACTTTCAGTCTGTATGTGTCCCTAGGTCTGAAGTGGGTCTCTTGTAGACAGCATATATATGGGTCTTGCTTTTGTATCCATTCAGCCAGTCTATGTCTTTTGGTTAGAGCATTTATTCCATTTATAGTTAAGGTAATTATCAATACGTATGTTACTATTCCCATTTTCTTAATTGTTTTGGGTTTGTTATTGTAGGCCTTTTCCTTCTCTTGTGTTTCCTGCCTAGAGAAGTGCCTTTAGCATTTTTTGTAGAGCTGGTTTGTTGCTGCTGAATTCTCTTAGCTTTTGCTTGTTTGTCAAGGTTTTAATTTCTCCGTGGAATCTGAATGCGATCCTTGATAGGTAAAGTAATCTTGGTTGTAGGTTTTTCCATTTCTTCACTTTAAATATGTTCTGCCACTCCCTTCTGGCTTGCAGAGTTTCTGCTGAAAGATCAGCTGTTGACCTTATGGGGATACTCTTGTATGTTATCTGTTGTTTTTCCTTTGCTGCTTTTAATATGTTTTCTTTGTATTTAATTTTTGATAGCTTGATAAATATGTGTCTTGGCATGTTTCTCCTTGGATTTATCCTGTATGGGACTCTCTGTGCTTTCTGGAATTGATTGAATATTTCCTTTGCCATATTAGGGAAGTTTTCAACTATAATCTCTTCAAATATTTTCTCAGTCCCTTTCTTTTTCTCTTCATCTTCTGGGACCCTTATAATTTGAATGTTGGTGCGTTTAATATTGTCCCAGAGGTCTCTAAGACTGTGCACAATTGTTTTCATTCTTTTTTCTTTATTCTGCTCTGTAGTAGTTATTTCCACTATTTTATCTTCCAGGTCATTTATCCATTCTTCTGCCTCAGTTATTCTGCTATTGATTCCTTGTAGAGAATTTTTAATTTCATTTATTGTGTTGTTCATCATTGTTTGTTTTGCTCTTTAATTCTTCTAGGTCCTTGTTAAATGTTTCTTGTATTTTCTCTGTTCTATTTCCAGGATTTTGGATCATCTTTATGATCATTAGTCTGAATTCTATTTCAGGTAGACTGCCTATTTCCTCCTCATTTATTTGGTCTTGTGGGTTTTTACCTTGCTCCTTCATCTGCTGTGTGTTTCTCTGTATTCTCCTTTTGCTTAACTTACTGTGTTGGGGCCTCGTTTTTGCAGGCTACAGTTTCATAGTTCCTGTTGTTTTTGTTGTCTACCCCAGTGGTTGATGTTTGTTCAGTGGGTTGTGTAGGCTTCCTGTGGAGGGGACTGGTGCCTGTGCTTTCATGGATGAGGCTGGATCTTGTCTTTCTGGTGGAAGGACCACATCTGTTGGTGTGTTTGGTGGTGTCTGTGACCTTTTTATTATTTTAGGCAGCCTCTCTGTTAATGGGTGGTGTTGTGTTCCTGTTTTGCTAGCTGTTTGGCATAGTGTGTCAAACACTGTAGCTTGCTGGTCATTGAGTGGAGCTGGGTCTTAGTGTTGAGATGGAGATCTCTGGCAGAGCTTTTGACGTTTAATATTATGTGGATCCAGGAGGTCTCTGGTGGACCAATGTCCTGAACTCGGCTCTCCCACCTCAGAGGCACAGGCCTGACACCTGACCAAAGCACCAAGACCCTGTCAGCCACACACTCTGAAAAAAAGAGAGAAAAAAAGAAAGGAAGAAAAACAAATAAAAAAGTTATTAAAATAAAAAATAATTATTAAAAATTTAAAAATTGAAAAGTAATAAAAGAAAGAAAAAATAAGAAAGAAAGAAAGAAGAGAACAACAAAACCAAAAAACAAACAACCAATGATAGCAAGAGCTAAAAGCTATACTAAAAAAGAAGCAACGAAATAAAAAAACGGACATACAGAACACTAGGACAAATGGTAAAAGCAAAGCTATACGGACAAAGTCACACAAAGAAGCATACACACACACAGTCACAAAAAGGGAAAAAGGAAAAAAAAATCTATATATAAGAAGAAAAAAAAAAACAAGAGGAGGAAGAGGGCAACCAAACCAGGAAACAAATCTACCAATGATAATAAACTCTAAATGCTAAACTAAAATAAACTTAAAATCAGAAACAATTTAGATGCAGAAAGCAAACCCCAAGTCTACAGTTGCTCCCAAAGTCCACCACCTCAATTTTGGGATGATTTGTTGTCTATTCAGCTATTCCACAGATACAGGGTACATCAAGTTGATTGTGGAGATTTAACCCGCTGCTCCTGAGGCTGCTGGGAGAAAATTCCCTTTCTCTTCTTTGTTCACACAGCTCCTGGGGTTCAGCTTTGGATTTGGCCCTGCCTCTGCATGTAGGTCACCTGAGGGCATCTGTTCCCCGCCCAGACAGGACAGGGTTAAAGTAGCAGCTGATTAGGGGGCTCTGGCTCAATCAGGCCGGGAGGAGGGAGGGGTATGGAATGTGGGGTGAGCCTGTGGCGGCAGAGGCCGGCATGATGTTGCAACAGCCTGCAGTGGGCTGTGTGTTCTCCTGGGGAAGTTGTCCCTGGATCACGGGACTCTGGCAGTGGCAGGCTGCACAGGCTTTTGGGAGGGTAGGTGTGGATTGTGACCTGTGCTTCCACACAGGCTTCTTGGTGGTTGCATTAGCTGCCTTAGAGTTTCATGCCAGTTTTTGGTGTCTGTGCTGATAGCCACAGCTCATGCCCATCTGTGGAACTCGTTTCAGTGGTGCTCTGAATCCCCTCTCCTTGTGCACCCTGAAACAATGGTCTCTTGCTTCTTAGGCAGTTCCAGACTTTTTCCTGGACTCCCTCCAGGCTAGTTGTGGCACACTATCCTCCTTCAGGCTGTGTTCACACAGCCAACTTCAGTCCTCTCCCTGGGATCTGACCTCCCAAGCTGGAGCCGCAGCTCCCAGGCCCCACCCGCCCTTGTTGGTGAGCAGACAAGCCTCTCAGGCTGGTGAGTGCTAGTTGGCACTGATTCTCTGTGTGGGAATCTCTCCACTTTGCCCTCTGCACCCCTTTGCTGTTCTGTCCTCCGTGGTTCTGAAGTTTCCCCCACCGCCAGCCCCCGCCTCCACCAGGGAAGGGGCTTCCTAGTGTGTGGAAACTTTTCCTGCTTCACAGCTCCCTCCCAGAGGTGCAGGTCCCATCCCTATTTTTTGTCTCTGTTTTTCCTTTTTTCTTTGCCCTACTCAGGTACTTGGGGGAGGTTCTTGCCATTTGGGAAGCCTGAGGTCTTCAGCTAGAGTCCAGTAGGTGTTCTGTAGGAGTTTTTCCACATGTAGATGTATTTCTGATGTATTTGTGGGGAGGAAAGTGATCTCCACGTCTTACTCCTCTGCCATCTTGAAGGTCTCGTTGGGGAAAACTCTTTAAAAATAATGAAAAGAAATTTGTTGGCAGGGCATGTAAGGGCAGGATGAAGCTGCTCTGGCGTGAGGCAATGGGACGTAACATGTATTTTTGAATTAGATTCTGGATCACACAAAGCACATTAGTGGGGCCACTGGTGAAATTTAAATAAGGTCTGTAGATTAGATACTACCATTGGATCATTGTTAATTTCCTGATTTTGATAGTCATGCTATGGTTATGTATGATGAATCTGATGAAGGGTACTTGGTAATTCTTTGCAACTGTTTCTGTAAGTCTGAAATTGTTGTAAAATGCAAAGTTAAAGTAAAACTTAAAATTGCTTCATATTTCTGAACACAGCAGGTACTTTTGTTATTTTATTAACTTGCTATCACATTTCAGAGAGACAAGATGCTCCTTAATATTTGGTTGAAGAGATTCAGTGTGTCATGTATTGAACACATCCCATATGATAGGTACTGGAAAATGTGGAAGACACTAAAATAAGTAAGACCTAGTCTCACGTCTCAGGGTAATAGAAAAAAAAGACATACTCAACCAAGATGAAGAGCTGTGGATACTGTTATAAGAGAAAGGCAGATCACGTGTTACAGGCACTCAGAAGAAGGAGAGCTTATTTCCTGCTTTAGAGTATCAGAGAAAATGCAATTGTGAAAATAATTTTTGGGCTAGGCTTTGAAGGAGGGCAGGATTTCGACAAGCACAATTTGGGGATATTGTGGTAAAGTATATATAAGGTTAAGAGAATAGCATGAATAAACTTCAGAGGAAGAAAGAAAATTCAAAGAAAATTCAATGGCTCCAACACAACACATTTGTACATTTTGTTTTGGGTCACCTTATTGGGATATTGTTTGATTATTATAATTTTTGATTGCTCATGAAAACTGTAGGCTCATATCCACAGTACACTAGATTTGGAAGGTACCTTAGAGATCTTCTTACCCAGCTACCTCATTTTGGTGCTGGAGAAAATGAAGAGGCTCTTTCTTCTAAGGATTCACACAGTTAGTAACAGCAATAGAACTAGGACTCAGAGCTTGTACTTCCAATTTTAGTATTCTATCTACTCTAACATTGTGAAACTTATAAATAAGCATTGTGATATCAGCCAGACACATTACCATGCAGATACAGGAATTCTCCAGATTCCTATCACCCCCAGAATCTAGTCATACTGCAATTCTGTCCTCCTTTTCCTATGCCCCTCCTATTTTCCTTATGAAGTTTTATATTGAAGATTGGGCAGAGAGGCACAGTTTCAGGTGCTCTGTGACAGCTAGCAAGTAGCCAGCTATTAGCTAACTTTGATGGGGCTGAAGTTCTATTCTCATGTAAGCCCACTCATGTGTTCATTTCTTCTGGCTATAATTGGTTGATGAATCATTCCTTAGTCTGAAACAAAACAATCAACAGAAAGCCAAATTATCCTGTCATTTGTATCTTTTCAGGTGAAGCCTTCATAACAATCCTACACACCCTTCCCTCAGACTCACGTGCTTTCCTTTTTGAAGAGATGACATGAATTCTAAAAATGCATTTGCTAAAATAATAATATCCTCAGAAGGCATGAAGCCAGGCCAGGGCACCAGAGAAGGAGAGTGAGGGAATTAGGTCAGAGGCTGGGAGTTAATACTTTCTACTCCTTACACATGCAAATGACTGTGTCTGCTCTGAAGGCCCATCAGACAATTTGTTCCTCACTGTAAAAACCTCCCTATTATCTTCATGAGTGTAGGTAAAATTTGTGCACATAGCTCAGACAATTGTGAGAAGGAGGCAATGGAGACTTAGAGATCTTCTCACCTTACTGCTCACTAGGCCTACAGGGTCAAAGGGAGGCCTAGAAACACTTTTGGAATTCTAAGCAGTCTGCTGGTAAATCTTAAGATTCAGAGTTCAGTGGAACTAACCTCAGTCATGCCTAAAGTCAAGGTTAAGTCCATTTAAGTTTGATCCCAAGAAACCAAGCTGGCGGTGAATAACAATTAGAAAAGAACAAAGAGATGATGGGGATGGAAGCAGAACTTGTCCTTTCTCAGCAGAAGAAACGTTGAGGTTTCCATTGTTAATGGATTATTAAAGAAGGTGGAAAAAAAGCAGCTAGCTCTGTAACTCTCCCATTTAGGAGCAGCTTCTTTATGATCAGGATCACAGCCAGAGCATCAGGAAATCCTGACTTCTAGGCTGATGTGCATGTATCCCCAAAATTAGTATATCCAAGAAGGGAAATTGAGGACAGATATGGTGAAGGAGGTCAAGATTAAAGTCTTATGTTAACATTCTTGTTTTTGTAGATCTCCAAAGTTTCCATGCCATCTACTTCAGTTCTTTTCCACTGACAGAAATGCCTGGGGAAAAAAATACTCATTTCCAATTTTCTCTTCCTACTTACCACTACTGTCAGTTCCTTTCCCTCCAACCACCAATATTTGCCTGTCCTCTGTCACAATTTCTCAGAATCCTGCTCAAGGAAAAACTAGTTGAGATGGTTGAGACTAATGATTGTAATTAGTCAATCACTAATCCCCTGCCCATTTCGGGTAACATTTATATTCTAACAAAGGCTTTTAATCCTTTGTTGATGGAAGTAGCAAGCTAAGGAAGGGACAACACTTTGGGGATGGGATGCCTCTTACTGCTCTTCATATCACTGCATGGAGCTGGCCATCTATTTCACTCTATGCGTAAGGCTGCTCAGTATAGTAGGGAGCCATCTGGATAGTGCTAACAACAAGGACACTACAGCCAGTTTCCCATGCTATAGTCCGTGGGTATAGCTTAATGAGTTAATAATGCAAAGTACAAACATATCAAGCTGAGTTTTTAACATGTGGCTAGATTCAGTGAGGAGAAGAGTTACTAATTTGAGTTCTTCTTGAATTATCCCCACCCTCCCCATACATATATACCCTTGCGATCTCCCCTAGGATTGCTAAAATAATTTCCAACATAATATTCATCATTTAGCTTTTTCAAACCCACCCCACTCTGGATTCTGCTATTTAGTCGTCTTTATGGATGGGCACCATCCGAGAATTATGAGAACAACCATGAGGTATGGGACTTTTAATCTTTATCTCATGTAGCTGCTTTATAGATGGTTCTAGCCATTCTGAGCCAGGGAAAGTATTCATAATTCAGATGCTATCATGTGAATAGGATTTTCTGCTTTATATATTGGCTACAAATCAGTTTTTGAGATGGTAAATCAGAAACTGGGAGCCACTTTAAACAAATTAAACAGCACCATAGTCAATTTGTTATTCATTTCTTTCCACTGTTCCTGTAATAGGTTCAAAGTAACAGAGTTGGGCTTCTCAGCCCTGGGGAGGCAAATTGTCTCCAGGGGCAGCATGACATTCTCTAAAAGGAAATTATATTTAATTCTTAACAGAAAGAAATAAATATAACCCAGAAAAACATTTTTTAGGAAGCAGGTGGGGCCATGAGTTTAGTAAAATCAAACAGATGACAAGGTTGTCCTGACTTTCCCCAAATCAGAAATAAATGCAAGAGTGTATATGTGAAGCATGCAGGTGGTGAGAAAGCAGAGGACAAAGTACTCTCAACTAAGTCTCTCAAATACACCAGACTCAGGGGAAAGCTGGACTAATAATGTGTGTCTTACACAATCCCCTGAAGATCAGAGCCCCAGGCAGAGAGTTCTTTTGCAGCAGGAAATTCCAAAAGCATAAAAGCTATCTTGACTCAAGGCAGAGTAGAACATTTTCAGGACCTGAGGAGTGACAGGTGTATCTTCTGGGTGACAGCATGATTAGAAATACCCACTGCACAGCTGTGTGTGTTAAGGGAGGATCAAAGAATGAGAGATCCTTGATTCTCCTATAGGGAGATGACAGTTGACTAAGAATCCAAGGGGTTCCATTCTGACATTTTGCTTAAGGGCCTGGATTTAAATGAACTGTTATAAGAGGCAGGGGAAAGCATCTCAGAGTTGTGCAGTAGGAAAAAGTCAAATGTTAACATTTTCAACATGTTCATGAACAAAGTTGTAAAGTTCCCTTGCAAGGCAACTTAGGGTATTAGGAAAAAAGGGCTAGTCTAGGTGAAAGAATATCTGAGTGCTAGTCCTGGCCTCTGCTATTGGTTAGCTATTTGCTCTTGCGCAAATTTCTTCTTCTTTTTGGGCCTCAATTTCTTTAATTTTTAAATAATTTATTCTCTCTTTTTATTTTTCAGACCTAATAAAAAGGTGGGGTGCAAATATGGGGTTGCTTAATTTTTATCTTACCTATAAAGATACTTTAGAAGATAATTTAAAAAATACTTTACCGTCTACTATTGCCATCATCAAGAAACTAGGAACAAAATGGTACTTATCTCATAGGGTTGTTGTGAGGATTAAATGAATTAATATATGTAAAGTGTTTAGAACAGCAAGTGGCACATAGTAAACATTTAATTTATATTATTGTTATTATCATCATTATCATTAATTCAATACATAAAAGATATTTTAACAAAGTTAATAGGACTAATAAGAGCAAAATTATAGGAAAAAATAATTCTCAAAGTTACTTAAATTCAGGTTTATGAACAATTGAATTTGTCTTTATATTTCTCATAGAAAACTTCATATCATTGGTAATCACTGGTTTAGATGATCTTAAAAAGTCACTTCTAACACTAATATTTTATTCAGGGGGGCATTTAAAATGTAAAAGATGACTAGCTGATAATATATTTAACTTCAAGGGTCTTCATAAGATTTACCAGTAAATTTGTTAGGGGAACCACTGACTGAAACTGCCGGCCCTGGCCAGGCAAGATAGTAGCCACTTGCATGAGTTATCTTAACAACAGGAGGTCCTGGTAAGGAATGCGGAACTAACAAGCTGCCACCAACTGGAAGAATTCGGGAAAGGTCAAAAGGAGAGAGGAGACGCCAGTCCATATGTCCTACCAACCTCCCAGAATCCTTCTCACTGTAATCCATCTTGGCTGAGAGATGCATGCACCACCAGGAAAGACCCTGAGTCAGAATGATTGGCCAGAGACAACCCGGAAACTAATCCTATCACCATAAAACTGGAGACTGCGAGCCACGTGGCAGAGCAGTCCTCCTGGGTTCCCTTACCCTTCTGCTCTCGACCCGGGTGCCCCTTCCCAAAAAAGTTTCTTGCTTTGTCAGTGTGTGTGTCTCCTCAGACAATTCATTTCTGAGTGTTAGACAAGAGCCCACTCTCAGGCCCTGGACGGGGTCCCCCTTCTTGCAACAAATTCAAGTAAATTTATGACAATATTCAGAAATTTGCAAATCAATTTTTGGTGCCCCCTTCCAAACTTTAGCAGATCTCTTTTGTCTTTGTCTATCCAGAGCTTGTTCTGCCATACATTCTCACTAATTCCTGCTAAAGATTTTATATCACTAAAACTTTAGCATTGCCACTCAGGCAAGGATGTTGGCTAGCTAGTTGAATTGAAGCTCCTTAAAAGTGCAACTCTTGGGGCAAAGGTAGGGGGTGGAGGGTAGTCTATTAAAGGCTTGATTCACAAAGTTAGTTGGGTGAATGTTTGTCCATAGGTCATCACATTGCTATAAGTGATGTAGCCAAAGGGAAAAAAAATCCTCCAAAATTTAAATATTACAATAAAGATCTACTTTCTTTGCTAATTACCGTAGTATCTTATTGAACAAAGTATTTTCCATAGAAAGTTAATTAGTTCTAACATTCCAGTCTTGCCTCCCAATTCTTCCTCACAAGAAACTTCCATTTGGCCAAAATTGACCCCTTAATGTTGTTCATGCTTTTGTTCTTCGTTTATGCCATTTTTTCTCTTTGGAAAGCACCAGCCCCATCACTTTCCATCTCTGTCATTTAGAATTCTACTAATTTTTCACAGTTTGTCTTTATTTATTTATTTAACATCTTTATTGGAGTATAATTGCTTTACAATGGTGCGTTAGTTTCTGCTTTATAGCAAAGTGAACCAGCTATACATATACATATATCCCCATATCTCTTCCCTCTTGTGTCTCCCTCCCATCCTCCCTATCCAGCCCCTCTAGGTGGTCACAAAGCACCGAGCTGATCTCCCTGTGCTATGGGACTGCTTCCCACTAGCTATCTATTTTACATTTGGTAGTGTGTATATGTCCATACCACTCTCTTACTTCGTCCCAGCTTACCCTTCCCCCTCCCCGTGTCCTCAAGTCCATTCTCTACATCTGCATCTCAAAGTTTGTCTTAATCACCATTTTTTCCCATGAAGCTTTTCTTAATTCCTTCTCACTGGATATGATAGTCTCCTTCTTTGAGTCTTCATGATACTCTTTAATGTTATTTCTCTTTAGTTTAACACAATAATTAATCCTAACTTTATAAGCCATACAATTATCATGAGGGAATAGAAATAAAAATGAAGTACAAATTTCTTTTCACTAAAAGAGTAGTGAGCAATGTAAGAGCTAAGTCTGTGATGGTTAGTTGTGTTTTTCACCTTTCCTTAACAGTAGATTATTAGTTCAAACACTAGTATTAGGAGCCTAGGCACAAGGAATTGCCTCTATTTGGAAGTTCTCTGAACACTTCCACCTGTAGGGGAGTAGAATTTGCCACCCTAAAATATGTGTTCTTGGCATATTAATTATTTTAAGCTGGTTATTTTCTAAGAAACAGCAGGCACCTGGGAAAAACTCTGAAAACCAAGTAGGAGTTACTTTTTTTGTAAGAAATGTTTACACTTATAAGAAAAAATCTCCATTTGTAAGCATGTTTCCCTCTCTGTACCAGGAAGAGGAGAATGACCAAACCTCTAGAAATCTATCAGAAAAAGCAAGGACAAATCTGAGTAACAAACTTACCCTTGTTTACTGTGCTTTTTTTCCTGGTGGCGTTCCATAACTGACTCCTCACTCTCAACATCCCGTTTTGTCTTTAGCTGAGGATGGTATCTAAGGTGAGGGCTTCAGTCATTTTGGTGAGTTACTCAGTTTTCCTACATCTCTCCCATGTATACATGTTATTAAAATTTTGTGTGATTTCCTCCTCTTAATCTGTCTCATGTCAGTTTAATTCTTAAGCCAACCAAAAGTACCTAGAAGAGGGGAGGAAAAAAATTTCCCTGACACACCCCACCCACACTCGGACCTTATTTTCAAAGAAAATGCAATTTTCTAAGTTGTTCTCGGAAAGTCAGATGGACTTTGCACTAAAGGTCAGCCTGAAAGTCATACTGGAAATGTGCCTGACCTTTTCACACCTAGCTCAAGTGCAAGTAGAAATTTTACACACACATGAAGTGAAAGCCCAGAGGAGGTCTTAGGAAATGTGACCCTGAATATTTATAAACTCTGGAGAAGCAGTGTGAATGTATCTGTATGGCTGTGCTGCCCCCTTGTAGTGAATGCAGATAAAAAAAAAAACATTAGGAGAACAGCAGTCTCATTCGTTTAAATTTCACAAATTAAGTCTCATCCAATGCTTGAGATGAATGGGATATAAAACTTTAGGCTTCCAAAGATAGAACAGTGATCAATCACTCGCCATCATTTTGCTCATTTTGCTGGCCTTTTTAAAAGTTGCCCGCTTTTCTCAGCTGATTGAGTCATACAGCCAACTAGTTTGACAGATTCTTTTTACCCAGCTGACAGAATCGATTGGTTATTTTGATATCAAGTAGGCTCAGCTTTAATATCTTCAGGGAATCTTTCTAGTGAGCACGTTATAGACAATATATTTCATTATAGACAGAAAAAGAAATACCTTTTAAAGAATTAATGGCTGCAGTTTATATCAGGGGATTAGGAACTTCAGATTTTATTTCAAGCATAGCTTTCCATTTAAAAAAATATATATATTTATTTATTTATTTTTGGCTGTGTTAGGTCTTCGTTGCTGTGCGTGGATTTTCTCTAGTTGTGGTGAGCGGGGGCTACTCTTCATTGCAGTGCTTGGGCTTCTCGTTGCAGTGGCTTCTCTTGTTGTGGAACATGGGCTCAGTAGTTGTGGCTCACGGGCTTTAGAGTGCAGTCTCAGCAGTTGAGGTGCATAGGCTTAGTTGCTCCTCGGCATGTGAGATCTTCCTGGACCAGGGATTGAACCCATGTCCCCTGCATTGTCAGGCAGATTCTTAAACCCTGTGCCACCAGGGAAGTCCCTAGCTTTCCATTTTTAACATGACTTTGGATGAGTCATATAACCTCAGAGTGGCCTTATTTTCTTCATTTACAGAATATAAAATTATACCAGCTCCTTAATATGATGTCACTGTATTTTATGGCTGTATTTTTCAATATCTGCTATGTATCCATATCAGTTCAAGCATCAAATCTTCAATACAGTCACTTCCAGACAATAGTCCCCTGAGATCATACTATTGGAGTCACTGCTGGCTAGCATAAAAGGGATTCTACCATAGTTCACACAAACTGGCTGAGAGCTAACCTATCCATGGTTTCAATCTCTTGACTGAGATTCATGTACATCACCTCCTTGTATTCTTTATGAAGGTACAGAGCAGAATCATTATTTCTTATTGCTTACAGACAGGAAAGAGAATACTGAGGTAGTGTGGTCTAGTTCTCTAAAGAACTAGAAGGCAGAATTATTTCTCACTGCTTAAAATGTAGTCAAACTTACCTCTCATTTTCCAGATTTTTCACGTGTAAAATGAGGAAAATAACATATATAACAGTATTTACCAATGGTTACCAACATTTACACCATCTATCTATTAAATACTATAGAAATATCTATAGTATTCTGGTCCATACTACCTAAATAAATTTCTGGTCCATACTACCTAAAGAAATCTGCAGATTCAGTGCAACCCCTAGCAAAATCTCAATGGAATTATTGCTGAAATAGAGGGAAAAATTCTATAATTCATATGGAATCTCAAAGAATCCAAATTGCCAAAACAATCTCAAAAAAAAAAAAAACTCAAAAATTTGGTGGCCTCATACTTCCTGGTTTCAAAATATACAAATCTACAGTAATCAAAACAGTGTGGCACTGGCATAGAGACAGACACATAGAACAATGGAACAGAATAGAGAGTCCAGAAATAAACCCTTGTGTAGTCAGCTAGTCTTTGACAATGGCACCAAGAACACACAATGGGGGAAAAGACAGTCTCTTCAGAAAATGGTGTTGAGAAAATTGGATATCCATATGCAAAGAATGAAGTTGGACCTTTATCTTACATAATGAAAAAAATTAACTCCAAATGGAATAAAGACTTAAAATTAAAATCTTAAACTATAAAATTCCTATAAGAAAACACAGGAAAAATGCTTTTGGACATTGGCATTGTCAACGATTTCTTGTCTAAGACAGCAAAACCACAGGCAACAAAATAAGACAAATAGGACTACATCAAACTTACAAATATCTGCATAACAAAGGAAACAATCAACAAAGTGAAAAGGCAACCTATGGAATGAGAGAAAATAATTGAAAATCATATCTGATAAGAGGTTAATATCTAGAATGTACAAAGAAATCCTACAACTCATCAACAAGATCCCAAATAATCCGATTAAAAATTGGCAAAGGAACTGAATAGACATTTCTTCAAAGAAGATATACAAGGTAGACGTACGTGCTCTCACCCCCTCTTGCGAGAACACCAGAATCACAACTAGCTGCTGGACAATCATCGACACGAAGACACTGGAATTCACCAAAAAAGATACCTCACATCCAAAGACAAAGGAGAAGCCACAATGAGATGGTAGGAGGGACATAATCACAGTAAAATCAAATCCCATAACTGCTGGGTGGGTGAGTCACAGACTGGAGAACACTTATACCACAGAAGTCCAACCACTAGAATGAAGGTTTTGAGCCCCATGCCAGGCTTCCCAACCCGGGGGTCCGGCAACGGGAGGAGGAATTCCTAGAGAATCAGACTTTGAAGGCTACTGGGATTTGATTGCAGGACTTCGACAGAACTGGGGGAAACAGAGACTCCACTCTTGGAGGACACACACAAAGTAGTGTGCGCATCGGGATGCAAGGGAAAGAGCAGTGAACACAGGGGAGACTGAACCAAACCTACCTACTAGTGTTGGGGGGTCTTCTGCAGAGGTAGTGGCTGGCTGTGGCTCAACGTGGGGACAAGGACACTGGCAACAGAAGTTCTGGGAAGTACTCCTGGGTGTGAGACCTCCCAGAGTCCACCATTAGCCCCACCAAAGAGCCCAGGGAGGTTCCAGTGTTGGGTTGCCTCAGGCCAAACAACCAACAGGGAGGGAACCCAGCCCCACCAAACAGCAGTCAAGTGGATTAAAGTTTTACTGAGCTCTGCCAACCAGAGCAACAGTCAGCTCTACCCACCACCAGTCCCTCCCATCAGGAAACTTGCACAAGCCTCTTAGATAGCCTCATCCACCAGAGGGCAGACAGCAGAAACAAGAAGAACTACAATCCTGCAGCCTGTGGAACAAAAACCACGTTCACAGAAAGATAGACAAGATGAAAAGGCAGAGGGCTATGTACCAGATGAAGGAACAAGATAAAACCCCAGAAAAACAACTAAAGGAAGTGGAGATAGGCAAACTTCCAGAAAAAGAATTCAGAATAATGATAGTGAAGATGATCCATGACCTCGGAAAAAGAATGGAGGCAAAGGTCGAGAAGATGCAAGAAATGTTTAACAAAGACCTAGAGGAATTAAAGAACAAACAGAGATGAAAAATACAATAACTGAAATAAAAACTATTCTAGAAGGAATCAATAGCAGAATAATTGAGGCAGAAGAACGGATAAGTGACCTGGGAGACAGAATGGTGGAATTCACTGCTGTGGAACAGAATAAAGAAAAAAGAATGAAAAGAAATGAAGACAGTCTAAGAGACCTCTGGGACAACATTAAATGCAACAACATTCGCATTATAGGGGTCCCAGACGGAGAAGAGAGAGAGAAAGGGCCTGAGAAAATATTTGAAGAGATTATAGTCGAAAACTTCCCTAACATGGAAAAGGAAATAGCCACCCAAGTCCAGAAAGCGCAGCCAGTCCCTGCAGGATAAACCCAAGGAGAAACACACTGAGACACATAGTAATCAAATTGGCAAAAATTAAAGAAAAAGAAAAATTATTGAAAGCAGCAGGGGAAAAACAACAAATAACATACAAGGGGACTCCCATAAGGTTAACAGCTGCTTTCTCAGCAGAAACTCTACAAGCCAGAAGGGAATGGATTGATACATTTAAAGTGATGAAAGGGAAGAACCCACAATCAAGATTACTCTACCCAGCAAGGATGTCATGCAGATTCGATGGAGAAATCAAAAGCTTTACAGACAAGCAAAAGCTAAGAGAATTCAGGACCACCAAACCAGCTTTACAACAAATGCTAAAGGAACTTCTCTAAGTGGGAAACACAAGAAAAGAAAAGAACCTACAAAAACAAACCCAAAACAATTAAGAAAATGGTGATAGGAACATGCATATCAATAATTACCTTAAACGTGAATGGATTAAATACTCCAACCAAAAGGCACAGGTTTGCTGAATGGATACAAAAACAAGACCCATATATATGCTGTCTACAAGAGACCCACTTCACACCTAGGGACACATTCAGACTGAAAGGGAGGGGATGAAAAAAGATATTCAATGCAAATGGAAATCAACAGAAAGCTGGAGTAGCATTACTCATATCAGATAAAATTGACTTTAAAATAAAGAATGTTACAAGAGACAAGGAAGGACACTACATAGTGATCAAGGGATCGATCCAAGAAGAAGATACAACAATTATAAATATATATGCACCTATGATAGGAGCACCTCAATACATAAGGCAACTGCTAAGCTATAAAAGAGGAAATTGAGAGTAACACAATATTAGTGGGGGACTTTAACACCTCACTTACACCAATGGACAGATCATCCAAAATGAAAATAAATAAGGAAACAGAAGCTTTAAATGACACAATAGACCAGATAGATTTAATTGATATTTATAGAACATTCCATCCAAAAACAGCAGATTACACTTTCTTCTCAAGTGTGCATGGAACATTCTCCAGGATAGATCACATCTTGGGTCACAAATCAAGCCTCAGTAAATTTAACAAAATTGAAATCATATCAAACATCTTTTCTGACCACAATGCTATGAGATTAGAAATGAATTACAGGGAAAACAAATGTAAAACACACAAACACATGGAGGCTAAACAATGCATTACTAAATAACCAAGAGATCACTGAAGAAGTAAAAGAGGAAAAAAAAAATACCTAGAGACAAATGACAATGAAAACATGACGATCCAAAACCTATGGGATGCAGCAAAAGCAGTTCTAAGAGGGAAGTTTATAGCTATACAAGCCTACCTCAAGAAACAAGAAAAATCTCAGATACACAATCTAACCTTACACCTAAAGGAATTAGAGAAAGAAGAACAAACAAAACCCAAATTTAGCAGAAGGAAAGAAATCATAAAGATCAGAGCAGAAATAAATGAAATAGAAACAAAGTAAACAATAGCAAAAATCAATAAAACTAAAAGCTGGTTCTTTGAGAAGATAAACAAAATTGATAAACCATTAGCCAGACTCATCAAGAAAAAGAGGCAGAGGACTCAAATCAATAAAATTAGAAATGACAAAGGAGAAGTTACAACGGACACCACAGAAATACAAAACATGCTAAGAGACTACTACAAGCAACTCTATGCTAATAAAATGGACAACCAGGAAGAAATGGGCAATTTCTTAGAAAGGTATAACCCTCCAAGACTGAACCAGGAAGAAATAGAAAATATGAACAGACCAATCACAAGTAATGAAATTGAAACCGTGATTAAACATCTTCCAACAAACAAAAGCCCAGGACCAGATGGCTTCACAGGTAAATTCTATTGAACATTTAGAGAAGAGCTAACACCCATCTTTCTTAAACTCCTCCAAAAAATTGCAGAGGAAGGAATACTCCCAAACTCGTTCTATGAGGCCACAATCACCCTGATACTAAAACCAGAAAAAGATACTACAAAATACTAGCAAACAGAATCCAACATCACATTAAAAGGATTATACACCATGATCAACTGGGATTTATCCCAGGGATGAAAGGATTCTTCAATATACACAAATCAACAATGTGATACACCATATTAACAAATTGAAGAAGAAAAACCGTATGATCATCTCAATAGATGCAGAAAAAGCTTTTGACAAAATTCAACACCCATTTATTATAAAAACTCTCCAGAAAGTGGGCATAGAGGGAACCTACCTCAGCATAATAAAGGCCATATATGACAAACCCACAGCAAACATCATTCTCAATGGTGATAAACTGAAAACATTTCCTCTAAGATCAGGAACAAGACAAGGATGTACACTTTCACCACTATTATTCAACATAGTTTTGGAAGTCCTAACCACGGCAATCAGAGAAGAAAAAGAAATAAAAGCAATATAAATTGGAAAAGAAGAAGTAAAACTGTCACTGTTTGCAGACGACATGATACTATACATGGAGAATCCTAAAGATGTCACCAGAAAACTACTAGAGCTAGTCAATGAATTTGGTAAAGTTGCAGGATACAAAATTAATGCACAAAAGTCTCTTGCATTCCTATACACTAATGATAAAAAATCTGAAAGAGAAAATAAGGAAATACTCCCATTTACCATAACAACAAAAAGAATAAAATACCTAGGAATGAACCTACCTAGGGAAACAAAAGACCTGTATGCAGAAAAGTATAAGACACTGATTAAAGAAATTAAAGATGATACCAACAGATGGAGAGATGTACCATGTTCTTGGATTGGAAGAATCAATATTGTGAAAATGACCATACTACCCAAAGCAATCTACAGATTCAATGCAATCTCTATCAAATTACCAATGGCATTTTTTATGGAACTAGAACAAAAAATCTTAAAATTTGTATGGAGACACAGAAGACCCCGAATAGCCAAAGCAGTCTTGAGGGAAAAAAGCGGAGCTGGAGGAATCAGGCTCCCTGACTTCAGACTATACTATAAAGCTACATTAATCAAGACAGTATGGTATTGGCACAAAAACAGAAACACAGATCAATGGAACAACATAGAAAGCCCAGAGATAAACTCACACAGTTATGGTCAACTAATCTATGACAAAGGAGGCAAGGATATACATTGGAGAAAAGACAGTCTCTTCAATAAATGGTGCTGGAAAAACTGGACAACTACATGTAAAAGAATGAAATTAGAACACTCACTGACACCATACACAAAAATAAACTCAAAATGGATTAAAGACCTAAATGTAAGGCCAGACACTAAAACTTTTAGAGGAAAACATAGGCAGAACACTCTATAACATACATCACAGCAAGATCCTTTTTGACCCACCTCCTAGAGTAATGGAAATAAAAACAAAAATAAGCAAATGGGACCTAATGAAACTTAAAAGCTTTTGCACAGCAAAGGAAACCATAAACAAGACGAAAAGATAACACTCAGAATGGGAGAAAATATTTGAAAATGAATCAACGGACAAAGGATTAATCTCCAAAATATATAAACAGCTCATGCAGCTCAATATTAAAAAAAAACCAACCCAATCCAAAAAGGGGCAGAAGACCTAAATAGACATTTCTCCAAAGAAGACATACAGTTGGCCAAGAAGCACATGAAAAGCTGCTCTATATCACTAATTATTAGTGAATGCAAATCAAAACTACAATGAGGCATCACCTCACAGCAGTTAGAATGGGCATCATCAGAAAGTCTACAAACAACAAATGCTGGAGAGGGTGTGGGGAAAAGGGAATCCTCTTGCATTGTTGGTGGGAATGTAAATTGATACAGCCACTATGGAGAAGAGTATGGAGGTTCCTTAAAAAACTAAAAATAGAATTACTATGTGATCCACCAATCTCACTACCGGGCGTATACCCAGAGAGAACCATAATTCAAAAAGACACATGCACCCCAATATTTACTGCAGCACTATTTACAATAGTCAAGTCATGGAAGCAACCTAAGTGTCCATCAACAGCCGAATGGATGAAGAAGAACTGGTATATATATACAATGGAATATTACTCAGCCATAAAAAAGGAACTAAACTGGGTCATTTGTAGAGACGTGGATGGATCTGGAGACTGTCATACAGAGTGAAGTAAGTCAGAAAGAGAAAAACAAATATCGTATATTATCGCATATATGTGGAACCTAGAAAAATGGTATAGATGAACTGGTTTGCAGGGCAGAAAATGAGACCCAGATGTAGAGAACAAGTGTATGGACACCAAGTGGGGAAAGCGGCGGGGTGGTGGGGGTGGTGGTTTGATGATTTGGACGATTGGGATTGACATGTATACACTGATGTGTATAAAATTGATGACTAAGAAGAACCTGCTGTATAAAAAAATAAAATTAAATTAAAAAATTAAAAAAAGAAGATATACAAATGGCCAACAAACATATAAAAAGCTGTTGAAAATCATTAATCATTAGAGAAATTTAAATCAAAGTCATAATGAGATATCACCTCACACCCATTAGTATCGCCATTATCAAAAAAATCAAAATAAGTGTCATGAGATTGTAGAGAATTGGGAACTTTTGTGCACTGCTGGTGTGAACATAAAATGGTGCAGCCACTATGGAAAATAGTACAGAAGGTCCTCTAAAAACTAAAAATAGAATTACCATATGATCCAGCAATCCCATTTCTGGATATATATCCAAAATAATTGAAAGCAGGATCTCAAATAGGTATTTGCACATATGTGTTCATTGTAGCATTATTCACAGTACTCAAGAGGTGGAAGCAACACAAATATCCATCGATAGATAAATGGATAAAGAAAATGTGTTATATACGTACAATGGAATATTATTCATCCTTTATAAAGAAGGAAATCCTGTCCGATGCTACAATATGTATGATCCTTGAAGATATTATGCTGATTGAAATAATCCAGTTACAAAATAATAAATACTGAATAATTCCATTTAAATGAGATATCTTGAATAGGCAAAGTCATCAAAACAGAATGTAGAATAGTAGTTTCTAGGGGTTAAGGTGAGGGGAAAATTGGGAGTTGTTTTTCAATCAGTATAGAGTTTCAATTTTTCAAGATAAAGAAGTTCTAAAGGTCTGTTACATAGCAATGTGAATATAGTTAACACTTTACTAAACTGTATACTTAAAAATGGTTAAGACGGTAAATTGTATATTTTGTGTCTTTTTACCACAATTTAAAAAAATATTCTAGAAAGAATGATAAACTTATTTAAAAATAAACTTTATGAATAATTAAATGAGAAATCATTTTCATGAGATGTCATGCTATATGCTCCCCAAATCGTTTTAATTAATACTTTAAAGGTTCACATCTTTGGATGGAGATCAAGATGGCCAAGTAAGAGGACGTGGGGCTCATTTCTCTCACAAACACATAAAAATACATCTACATGTGGAACAATTCTCACAAAAAGCTAACTGGAAACTGGTAGAAGGTCTCCTCTATGACCAAACCTGCAAGAAAGATCCCCACATAACCGAGTAGGATGGAAAAAAAAAAAGGCATCAGTGCCCCTGGGAGAGATCTGTAAGGAAGAGAAGGTTCACAAAGGCAGACACTCACCCTGGGGAGACCTGTTGACTGCTGAGAAATCCACTGGGACAAATAGAGGGTCTGGAAAAACCTAGACTCTACTCAGGAGGAGCACGTGTGCTGGCTTGCTAACAATCAGGGTGGAGAGAGACTTGCACTGGCAGCTGCTGCCTCCCTGTGCTTCCCAATTTAAAGGGACAAACACCTTGGCCCACTCCACACCACAGCCTGGAATGAGATCAGGGCAGAGAGTTGGTCTAGTTGTGCAGAGACAGACAAGGGCACCTGGGGTGTGATCCAGGGGAAACTGTGGAGCCCGCTGTCAGTGCACACAGAGTGGGGGCAGGTCTGACCATGGTGAACATTGTCAGTGCCTGCACAAGGCAGCACCACAGGAATGTGCAGTGGTTGGGCACTGAATCTCGGGCAGACAGGCCCTGGGGGAGGACTTGATCTAACTACATGGAGAAAGCCCAGAGGATCTGGAATGTCATCTCGTGGTTCATTTCCTGGAGGGATCCTCCCACTCCCCAACTCAGCTTGGCCCTGGATCAGGGGCTGACAGGTCCTGGGAGAAGTCTGCCACATAGACAGCCCAGGTCTCAGGCGGCAGCATGGCCACCTCAATTCCTGTAAGCATAGTGCCCTCGCCCCCAGCACCAGCCTATTTCACACCAAAGTCTTGCACCAGGTCTGGGACAAACACAACAGAGAAAGGGCTGAGACCTTGGGCTGCTTCTGGGGGGAACCTTGGATGCCTGCATGGGAAGTGCATTGGTGCACTGTGACCACAGAGGCCTTACTTGCTTCAGTAGTCACCTCCTTTTAGGCAAGGCACACTCTCAAGGGCAATGGAGCTTGATCAAGCCCCACCCTCAGGGCTTCTACTCCAACAACTGTGGAGCAGACCCCACTCCTGATAGGATGGTGACAGTTTCAGAGCAAAGAGGAGGTCCCACCTCACATCCAGCATAGACTATGGACACCACAACACCAATCACAGCTCCTATCAAGGGGATAATGGCCAGCATACCCTGAGGAAAGATGTGGCTAGCATCCGTACTAAAATCAGCCCTTGCACCAAAACTATTGGACACGCACAGTCTACACAGGGAGGCTCCCACATAAAAACACCCCTTCAAGACTACAGTAGATAACTATTTCTCCTAAATTCATAGAGATCTGTCTATGAAGAAGAAAGAAGCAGAAGGAAGGAAATAATAAAGATCAGAGAGGAAATAAATAAAATAGAGATTAAAAAATAGAAAAGATCAATAAAACCAAGAGCTGGTTTTTTGAAAATATAAACGAAATTGATAAATATTTAGACAGGCTCACCAAGAAGAGAGAGGACCCAAATAAATAAAATAAGAAATTAAAGGGAGGAATAACAACAGATACCATAGAAATACAAAAAATCATCAGAGAATATTATGAACGGTTATATGCCAACAAATTGGACAACCTAGAAGAAATGGACAAGTTTCTAGAAACATACAGCCTGTCAAAACTGAGTCAAAAAGAAACAGATAATTTGAAGGACTGAATAGCTTCACTGGGGAATTCTACTAAACATAAAGAGAACTTATACCTAGCCTTCTCAAACTCTTCCAAAAAATTTAAGAGGAGACAATACTCTCATATTCATTCTATGAAGCCACTATCACCCTGATACCAAAACCAGACAAAGACACTACAAAAAAAGAAAATTACTGGACAATATCTTTGATGAATATAGATGCAAAAATCCTCAACAAAATACTATCAAACCAAATCCAGCAATATATAAAAAGGATCATACACCATGATCACGTTGGATTCATTCCATTGTCACAAGGATGATTCAACATATGCAAATCAGTCAACATGGTACACCACATTAATAAAAGGAAAAATAAAAACCACATGCTCATCTCAATAGTCACAGAATTTTGTTGACAAAATTCAGCATCCATTTATGATAACTCTCACCAAAGTGGGTACAGAGTGAACATATCTCAACATAATAAAAGTCATTTATGACAAACTCACAGCCAAAATAATACTCAAAGGTGAAAAACTGAAAGCCTTCCTGCTAAGGATGCCCACTCTAACCACTTCTATTCAACATAGTATTGGAAGTCCTAGCCAGAGCAATCAGACAAAAAAAGAAATAAAAGTTATCCAGTTTGAAAGGGAAGAGGTAAACAAAAACCCATGACATTTTTCACAGAACTAGAACAAATAATCCTAAAATTTATATAGAACTACAAAAGACCCAGAATTGCCAAAAACAATCCTGAAGAGAAGGAACAAAGCTGAAGGAATAACCCTTCTAGATTTAAGACTATACTACAATGCTACAGAAATCAAAACAGCATGGTATTGGCACAAAACAGACATATAAATCAATGGAAAAGAATAAAGAGCCCAGAAATAAACCCATGTACCTATGGTCAATTAATTTACAACAAAGGAGGCAAGAATATACAATGGAGAAAAGACAGGCACTTAAACAAGTGGTGATGGGAAACCTGTACAGCTACATGTAAATCAATAAAATTAGAACACTCCCTCACACCATATACAGAAATAAACTCAAAATGTTTTAACGACCTAAATATAAGACATGACACCATAAGACTCCTAGAAAAGAACATAGGCAAGACATTCTTTGATATAAATCATAGCAATATTTTCTTAGATCAGTCTCCCAGGGGGAAAAAATAAATAAATAAAAGCAAAAATAAACAAATGGGACCTAATCAAACTTAAAAGCTTTTGCACAGCAAAGGAAACCACACACACAAAAAGAAAATATAATCTATGGAATGGGAGAAATTATTTGCAAAAGAAGCAGTCGACCTGTGGTTAATATCCAAAATATACAAACAGCTCATATGACTCAATATCAAAAGAACAAACAACCCAATCAAAAAATGGGTGGAAGACCTAAATAGACATTTCTCCAAAGAACACATACAGATGATCAGCATGCACCTGAAAAGATGCTCAACATCACGAATTATCAGAGAAATGCAAATCAAAACCACAATGAGGTATCACCTCACACTGGTCAGAATGCCTATCATCAACAAATTTACAAACAATGCTAGAGTGGGAGTAGAGAAAAGGGAACCCTTCTACACTGTTGGTAGGAATGTAAATTGGTTCAGCCACTATGGAAAACAGTACAGAGGCTCCTTAGTAAAGTAAAAGTAGAGCTATCATATGATCCAGCAATCCCACTCCTGGCTATATATCTGGAAAAAGAAGAAAACTCTAATTCGAAAGATACATGCACCCCAATGTTCATAGTAGCACTATTTACAATATCCAAGACATGGAAACAATCCAAATGTACAGCAACAGACTATTGGCTTAAGAAGATGTGGTATACACACACACACACACACACACACACACACACACAATGGAATATTACTCAGCCATAAAAAGCATGAAATATTGCTATTTGCAGCAGCATAAATTGACCTACAGATTATTATACTTAGTGAAGTAAGTCAGACAGAGAAAGACAAATATGATATGATAGCACTTTTATGCAGAATCTAAAAAATAATACAAATGAATCTGTATATAAAAGTGAAACAGACTCACAGACATAGAAAGCAAACTATGGTTACCAAAGAGGAAAAAAGGGGTGGAGCGGTAAATTAGTGGTATGGGATTTACAGATACAAACTACTATACATAAAATAGGTAAGCAACAAGGATTTACTGTATAGCACAGGGAACTATATTCAGTATCTTGTAATAATCTATAAGGGAAAATTATCTGAAACAAATAACTGAATTACTTTGCTGTACACCTGAAACTATTACAATATTGTAAATTAACTATACTTCAATAAAAAAAGAAAGAAAAAGGTTCACATCTTTGTATACACATTTCTAAGATACTGTATTTCAATCTTTAAAGCATGACTTAATAGTAAAATTTGGCTTAGTCGCATGATCCGTGTAAAACTATTTTATTGCAGTAAATTACTGCAGTCAAAGAAGGAGGTGCAGCTCATTCAAATTTCTTCATCTTGTATTCTCAAATTTATAGTTATGCAGTCTCACTCTGAATGTTATTATATTGGTCTCCTGACTCTAGCAACACAGGAACTTTATTTTAGTCAGGAGGTTCTCAGGAGTCTCAAAGGGTCATGTCATAGCAATTCACCTCTGAGTCCCCTCTACCTTTTTCTTTAAGATGATAGGATACAGAAGATTACATTACAGCTCTAAGATGCTATCATTTTATGCCCTCCCAACTCCTTGTATATAATTCAGCCACATGGAGACAACACCCTTGTAAAACTGAAATAATCCTTATCTGAAAATGAGGTGTCAACTTATTATAAATTATTGGAATTGTACAGTCAAATGAGTGGTGCTCCCTTCAAAGTAATAACTTTGAGAACTATATGTTTTGTTCTAATGGTGCTGCCTTTGCTCTAAGCCATGCAAGAACTTCTCTGTTGGAGCTTCCAGCAGAGCAAATTTATGAGCAACATGAGGAAATCAGTCCTACCACTTTATAATCATGCCTCGTATAATGTGCGGGACAAAATGGCAGGACTGTTTCTCTTAGTGGGAACTCATCTGTGATTACATCCTTGCTACCATTATAAATGAGGGAAAATTCAGACCTGGCTTAAATGCCCAACTATTTCCGAAAACTTTGTCTGATTCTCCTCAGTCAGAGCCAAACCCTCCCTCCTCTGAACTGCCAGAGTACCTCGTTGATACCTTTCTCAGGACACTGAGGTCATATTATTTTTGGTTACAGTTAATTCGACACCTTTCCCTCTTTTAAATAAAGCTCCTTAGGAACATGTCTTATTTAGCTTTATATATCTCTCACAGAGTAGGCTATCAACAAACATTTCTTGAATGAATAAATGAATGGAAGACGCAAAGGGAACCATTTTCTGATATTGAATAAAAAAACTTTCTGGGCCTCATCTATGAAATGGGAACGGTAACAATCATATCTAGTCCACAAGCATGTTGTGAAGACCAAATCAGAAAAACTGAAAAAATGCTTTGAAGTAGCTAAATGCTATAAAAAAATGTAAGGTATTGTCATTAATTCATTTTTTGTAAAAATGAAACCATTCAAAACTTTCAGCACATATTTATTGGCACTGTAGTGAAATAAAGATGAATCTCACACCTTCACTGCTCGTAAGGAGTTTTCAACCTTCTTCATAGCATTTTATCACTCCCTAAATTATATATTGATTTTTTTTGTCTCTTCCACTAGAATGAAAACTTTAAAAAGATAGAGATGTTGTCTATCATGTTTAATGCTGTATCCCCAGTAAATGTTTTTTGAATGAGTGAATGAATGAATGAATGAATGGCTATACCTAGGAGAAAATATAGTACTTTAGTCAGTATTCAACAAATATTTACTGAGTTCCTACTATGAGTAAGACACCAGAGGATCCAAAGGTGAAAAGAAAATGCTCAGACATCTAACATAGAAGGCAGAGTGTGAACAGAAAGTTGATAGAATTATAAGCAAAGTTCTGTGTGACTCTATAAGATTTCATGGAGTTGGCATTTAATCTGGACCTTGAAATATGGGCAGAATTTGGGCCAGTGGAGATGAGGTGAAAATATTTTAAGCAAAAGTAGTCTCATGAGCAAAGCATAAAAGGTAGGAAGGTTTAGGTACATTTGGGAAATCCAGATAGCTCAATGTAACTGGAGTATAAGATCCAGAGGAAGTGAAAATGGTTCAGTCCATACTGGGGAGGGCTTTGAATACCAGAATAATTCAGCTAAACAATATTCCTGTTTGAAGAAAGAGGAGTTTTGTACAATATTGCTGGGAAGCATGGGTTAGACTTGATGACTTAGAAGTTCAGTTTGGACCCATTATTTCCTGACCTTTTAATGCTTTGCCAGGGTTAAGTTATTTTACTTTAAAATCCAATTATAACAAAAGTTAGGGTCCGAGAGTTTGGTGTTATTCAAAGATCTTTTCTGACCCTGTAGAAAACAGTTTTGACATGTTTGGAGAAACTGATTTTTTGTTTTTGTTATTTTGCCAGCAATGGAAAATCTCAGATAAAACAAGGAACAGCAGAAATAAGACATTTCCTTTTGTTGTGTGGTCTTCATAACTTTGACCAGAGACTTACTTATATTTTATCGTGTTTTAATTTCCACAAATCAGTACAAATCAAATAGTATCAAACTCTGGCTAAGAAAATGTAAATGAGATTTTGAGCAAATGCTTTCCAAAAACTAATGATCAGAAGAAATATGTAAGAAGGAGGTCACTAGAGTCAGTCTCAGCTGGTTACCCAATTTCAAGGATAGTACCAATGCCTTCTTAGAGGAATATATGTGAACGTGAGAACGGTTCTCTTCTTTAGCAGATCTCAATAGTGAGATTTTTATTTCTTCATTCTAGTTCCACTTCATTTTCACACACACTCCAGTCTATAAAACATTTAGGAATAGTAGTTGTTGCTTTATTTGTCTCCCACTGAACATTTAAAAAAAGGAAAATGCAAACCAAATCATTGCTTTAAATAGTCTCCTCCTTGTACACCCACTCTTATGTAGAACTGAGTCCTTGATGTCTGCCATCTTTATCCATCCATCCATCTGTCCATTCATCTATCTGTGCATCTATCCATTAAAAAAGCATTTACAGAGTAGGTACATTTTCAGATACCACGTCAGGTACTATGGGTTCTGTGCTTTCTCTTAACAAGGTAACTTACATTTATTTTCAGTATATCCACATGTAAAATCTAGAATGGGTATAGGAAACAAACATATTAACCTATAGATGGAGCTATTTAAAAACTTTTAAACATTTAACAATATACTGATTTATTTTAAATTCCCAGTAACTGAATGGATTACCTCAAGAGAAATGTTCCTTTTAAAGTCAGTTTGCTTGAGGAGTTGTAGTTAATCATTGAATTGAATCTTTCTTTCTCTCTTTAAGGAAGTCCAAGAATCTAAGAGTTAGAATGAGCCATGCAATCTGATCATTAAAAGTCTCATTTACTTCATTCTGTATGACAGACTCTAGGTCCATCCACCACACTACAAATAACTCAATTTCGTTTCTTTTTATGGTTGAGTGATATTCCATTGTATATATGTGCCACATCTTCTTTATCCATTCATCTGTTGATGGACACTTAGGTTGCTTCCATGTCCTGGCTATTATAAATAGAGCTGCAATGGACATTGTGGTACATGACTCTTTTTGAATTATGGTTTTCTCAGGGTATATGCCCAGTAGTGGGATTGCTGGGTTGTATGGTAGTTCTAATTTTAGTTTTTTAAGGAACCAAGTCAGAAAGAGAAAAACAAATACTGTATGCTAACACATATATATGGAATCTAAAACAAAAAAGGTTCTGAAGAACCTAAGGGCAGGACAAGAATAAAGATGCAGACGTGGAGAATGGACTTGAGGACACGGGGAGGGGGAAGGGTAAGCTGGGACGAAGTGAGAGAGTGGCATGGACTTATGTATACTACCAAATGTAAAATAGATAGCTAGTGGGAAGCAGCCACATAGCACAGGGAGATCAGCTCAGTGCTTTGTGTCCACCTAAAGGGGTGGGATAGGGAGGGTGGGAGGGAGACGCAAGAGGGAGGAGATATGGGGATATGTGTATATGTATAGCTGATTCACTTTGTTATAAAGCAGAATCTAACACACCATTGTAAAGCAGTTATACTCCAATAAAGATGTTAAAAAAAAGGCTCATTTACCTACCATTCTCCAATGAGGAAAATCTGTTATATTTGTTCTTAAATATATAGTGTGATTTGTTTTGTTGGTTTTTAACTGACACAGTGATGATCAATAAAAAGAGCACTGAATTTAGAGTGAGAATTTTGGGTTTAATTTTCACTTCTATAATTTATTAGTCATATGACCAGAGGCAAATCATTTAATTCTTTAGGAGTCTCAATTTCTTTATTGAAAATATGAAAAATAAGGCTGCCTTGTCTACCTCATGAGGTTGTTATGAGAATCAAAAGAAATAATGGATATGAACACCCTTGTTAATCTGCCAAAGGCTCTTTAGCCATAAAAAGGAAATTTTTTCTTCTTCAGCCTGCATATACAGAAGGATCAATCTGTATTGGTTAAAGTTAAGCTGTTGGAAATTTTCAAAGAATTGTTGTAGAAACCTAAGGAGAAGAGAGATATTTCAAGTCAAGGGCAAAAACAAAACAAAAAACCCCTGCAAAACCTCCTTATTTACAGCAATGCATTAAGCAGGCTCAAGGTCATCCATATTTCCTTCTGGATGGTCTTTTTTATTCCTCTAATCTCCAATTCATCTATTTTGCTTTGAGTTTAAAACATGCCTGAGTAGTAGAGCTGCCCCTAAGGGATGGTGGTTATTACTCCAGGCCTCAGGATTTGTGTGTGTGTGGTGGAGAGCTCACTCTAGAAACTAGGAAGTGACTAAGAGAGGCAGACTGTAGAGGAGAAGATGATGACACTCTTAGATGATATTTAAACAAACAAAAAAGAGGCAAAAGTCCAGTCCATAAACTTTCACACTAAAGTGAATAGACTGAAAGAGACATAAGGATAAAGATGGTTCCTGTCTTGCTAATAATTGTCTTAATGAGTGACACATTGTAAATGTTTTATAAATATTTGTTCACTGACCTTCATCTTATAACAAAGGGAAGGACTTTCCAACTCTAACTAACCCTCCCACAAAGCCTTCTAAATTTGTACATTTTTTTGTGTCTTTTCTGTTTAATGACTAATTTAATCTAAATATAAATGTCTGAGGAAGAACAAGGGGTAAAGCACAAGTATTGCCCTAGGGTTCCTAATCAAAGTGTTTTTATACAAATGCTGCTGACCTGTTCCATTTCTGACCTGGGCCAATTCACCTCCCCCTAGGCAATCAGGTGTTCCCCTACTCCTGGGAGGTCACCATATTGATACCAAACTTAGTGTGGACTACAACCCAGTTCTCCCTCCTACCCCTCCTTGTTACTTGAATGAGACCTCAATAGGTTTCCAATCTGTGCACTTTCCCTCTGACATGGGACACTACACCCAGGAAAGGTCTTTCCTGGCATTGACGGACAGAAGCTGCTGAAACTGGAAAACCTGACTCTTGATCAGTGATGCTTTCAGAGAAAGATCGTGATCAAAAGAGGGAAATGTAAAAACTAATAAGTAGAAACATCAATTAAAATAGAGTGGGCAGGTTAGAAAGGGGTGCTCTCAAGCCCTATGATGATAGCAGAGCCCAACAGGAAGAAGAAAGTCTCCCTCTTCTTGCCTGGTAAGAGCTCAGCCAGTGAGGGACTGTAAGAACTCAGCCAATGAAAGGCACTATACTTTGAATTCTCAATTCCTCCAATGGACTTTTTGTTTAACACAGCCATCCCAACTTCCTTTTCCCCTCTTTAAAAACGTTCTCCGGGCTTCCCTGGTGGCGCAGTGGTTGAGAATCTGCCTGCCAATGCAGGGGACACGGGTTCGAGCCCTGGTCTGGGAAGATCCCACATGCCACGGAGCAACTGGGCCCGTGAGCCACAATTACTGAGCCTGCGCGTCTGGAGCCTGTGCTCCGCAACAAGAGAGGCCGCGACAGTGAGAGGCCTGCGCACCGCGATGAAGAGTGGTCCCCGCTCGCCGCAACTAGAGAAAGCCCTCGCACAGAAACGAAGACTCAACACAGTCATAAATAAATAAATAAAAGAACGTGAACTTCTAAAAAAAAAAAAAAGTTCTCCTTTGCTTGCTGTGTGGGGACTTGCATGTGGCTTGCCATGGTTGCAGACCCCAAATTGCAATCATTTGCTAATCCCAAATAAGCCCACTTTTGCTGGAGAAATAACTGACAGTCTATTTGTTTAAGGTCAACATTACAAACAGTGCCTCCTCTGGCCTGGTGAATTTTAAAAGGGTGCCCCTTTTAGTCTTCCTTCCATTCTGAGGTTGCAAGTCTTAACAAGGGGTGCACAAATTGCATTTCAGCACCCATTTTATCCCTTGCCTGAGTACATAGGTACAGTGTGGAAACTGTACAATAATATGCACCATCACTACTCCCAATATTATCACTATCTCTTAGAGATAGTCCATACTCTTCTAGAAACAGCTCTGATAACTACTAATTACTGCTAATAGTTTAATTTTCTTCTTTATTAGTAATTTTGTAATCTTGTGGTTTAGCCTGCATAACAAAAGTATTGAAAATTTACTCTTTACTCTTTATTCCCTTTTGGGAATAGTCATGTTCTTAAAACCTCCATCTTTCTAAAGGCAATTTGCACACTGTATAAGAAGGTCTATTTTATATTAACCTTTCTGCAACTGTGCAGAAAGTTCAAGTACAGTTGTGATCAATGATAGGTTGTTTTATAACACAGACATAGAGGAAGGCATAATTAATGTCTCCTGAAAATAGAAGACTTTGTTCTTTTTTTTTTAAGATCAATTGTTAAGAATTCAGGAAGCAGAATACTTCTTTGCTCAGCAATTTAGAGATTTTTAAGGGATGTAAATGACTATAGTTGGCCATTCCTAAACATGTTATTAGTTGTACAGATCTCCAAATTTCAATAGGATGCTAATTTGAATAAAGTAAAAGATGTCAGAGCTTCTTTAGTATGGTTTCAATATTTTAGCTTTTCTAGTATGTAGCTCAGGCTTCTTTAACTGTATAGAAATCCAGAGCAATGCCATTAGTAGCTCTACTTTACTCCTGACTGACTATATTGCAACTGGAATTTTATTTCTTTCCAGGTGCAACAATCTCAGATAGTCTACAGGAGAGTGACCAGGTTGGCTTTGAGTTTGGTTATGAAGTCAAATGTGGAATTCTTGGAAATTGCTATGGCTGTTTGACATGGGAAAATACTTTTTAGGGATGAAAATTTGAGTTGTGGATGGAGAGAGAGGCCATGCTTATTGGATTCAAGTATTTACAGGGATTTTATATACAAAATGGAGAATTGCTCTGTGTCAATTAAGAGGGCAAAATTTGGATCGATAGGTAGAAGTTATAAAAAGTCTGAATTTAATTCTTTAGAATGCTTGAAGGATGTCACAATGGAATAGACTGTCTTTTTAAGAAGAGATCACTAGAAGTGTCCAAGTAGAATCTGGAGGACTATATGCCATTGATATTTGAAAGGATCTTTGTTGGCTTAAAAATTGATCTGGTGTTGTTCAAAGTGTCTTTCTAGTCTGAGGCTCTATACTGAAATTGACCCAGTGGATTTTGTCCATAGGATTAGTATTTTTAGAATAAGATATCACTATCAACAAGCATATTTGGGTGACTATTGTATATAGAGTACTGTATTCATTCTTAAAATTAGATATATGGTCACCACAATTTTTTTTTTAAATGGCACAACTTTTTTTTTTTTTAAACTTTGGGTTTATTTACTTATTTATTTATGGCTGCATTGGGTCTTCGTTTCTGTGCTAGGGCTTTCTCTAGTTGCGGCAAGTGGGGGCCACTCTTCATCGCAGTGCGCCGGCCTCTCATTATCGCGGCCTCTCTTGTTGCGGAGCACAGGCTCCAGACGCACAGGCTCAGTAATTGTGGCTCACGGGCCTAGTTGCTCCGCGGCATGTGGGATCTTCCCAGACCAGGGCTCAAACCCGTGTCCCCTGCATTGGCAGGCAGATTCTCAACCACTGCGCCACCAGGGAAGCCCCCACCACAATTTTTTGATTAGATATTGGTGAAAGACAAAACCTCCAGCCCTTAAGATAAAATGTGAGAAAGTCTGCTTTCTAAATATTGCATATTGTGATTCCATTTTGTCTCTGGGAAGTGTAAAACACACACACACACACAAGAACTACTAACTCTGGGAATAGGTAACCTCAAGTAGCCGCTTAGCATGTAATTGTTTGGTACAAAGGGTATAAGACAGTGAACACAAGATTCCTGGTTTCTATCCTGGCTCCTGAGTTCTTATGTAACTCTTGGACCTTGGACAACTTACTTTCCTCATGATAAAAAAGTTCAATGATATTCAGTCTTAAAATATTTATCTGCTACTGTTAGGCTTTGGAGTGCTATGGAGACTCAAGAATATCCAAACTCTACCACACCAATCACCCTTTCCCCACTTTGAGGTCACTGAAAGAGAGATCACATGAGAAACAGTGGTAAATGAGAAAGTAAAGTGTGACTGTATTATTAACTGGGTTTGTAAAAACCTAGTGCTGAGATTAGTGTAAAAATGATTGGAAAACAAGTTTAGACTGGGAACTTAACAGGGGTATTTTTCCTGAGCCCAAATCAGTCAGATCAGCCACCAGCTGACTGCATAGTATAGCATACTGAAAAGATGTGCTTGAGAAGAGGTGAGCAGGCATCAGTGGACCATGCCTTTTGACACTCTTAAGTTCATAGAAGGAGGAGGTAAAAAAGGTCCAGAGAGAGGGAGACAGAGACACCAACATTAATGATATTTTCACACATAGTTGTCCCACCCACTAGCAACAGGGGACCCAATTATTTTCCTAGAATCTGATCCATCAGTTGGTGCCATTCCTATTTGTGAATTGTTGTTATGTGTGTGTATGTGTGTTGCTTTAGATAGACTTTTACTGTGACCTTAGAGGTCTACATCTTCCTTAGAAGCCTACATCTGTTGTCATCGAGACATGGTTTTAGGGTCTGCACTAGGCACCAGTTTTTCTGCTCTAACATAGAATCCTTTCTAATTTTCTGAAAACCCCAGACAGGTATTGATTCATGAACAACCAACTCAGTCTGGGGCCACTGCTGTGGTAGTAAGGGTATGAGGTAGTCACTTCTTATTCTATGATGAAGGAACTAAAAATTTCAAGGCTATGGAAGACTTCAATGTAAGAAAAGAACTTAAAGTGTAGGCTTTTTATATATGCAAAGACCAAGGCTGATACAGATCAATGAAGTCCTTAAAATTATGAAGATTATTAATGAGTAACAGCAAATCACAGAACAATGAAACTATGTATAGTCATTACTTAAAACTTTAATACAGAGTTTCTCCAAGTGTGAGCTGAGGGCCACTACATCGCAATCACTTGGGTAAATGACAAGGCCAAAAGAAAGTAAAAAAGCAAAACAAACAAACAACAACAACAAAACCCCAAACAAACCAAAACCCCAAGTCTCAGGTTTCTAGAATCTCTGGCTATGAGGCCTAAGAACTTGCATTTTAAACAACTCCCTCTCCTATGATTCTTATGCAATTTTAACTTTGAGAACCATTGTTTTAAAGAGGTAGTTTAGAATCAGTAAAACAAGGTACTATTCTATAATCTAGTATGATGGAAAACATACTGATCTGGGTAGGAGGAGACCTAGGGTCTAGTTCTAGCTTCGCCTTTTATGATCTGTGAGATCTTGGCTAAGTGATGTCATCTCTATGAGCCCCATTTTCCTTCTTTTTACAGTGAGAGATTTGATCCAGAGGAACTAAGGTCTTCAGCCCTAACATTGTATGAATCTACACAGAGGACATTAAATTAATTGAACTTGTTCCGGGAGGTCATAGAACCTAGCACCCAGCACAATTCCTGGCACATAATATGGATTCAATATCAATTATGTGAATGAAAACAGAAAATATAAACATGTTCAAACTGGAATTGAATAAGTTCTCGGGTGACAGATATGTAATGAACAATGCCTTAATGAAAGCTAGGAAAATGTTTGGGAGCTATCTTTAAACCCATGAAGACAAATCATGTATTTTTCCCCACATCATCTTTTGGTGGCCATAAGGGATGAATTCTTGGCTGGATCCAATCAGCTCAAACTTACCCTCTTACACAAAGCTTCATTTGACAACTGCCCCTGATTTAGGTCCCCTCCAAACAACTCCTCACCAACCTCTTAGTAACCACACCATGACATTTAACACTCAATTGTATTTTGCCTTGTATGTTACATTTTATCTGTTTAAGCATAAGTTTTAAAAGTACACCAAGCTCCTGGAAGCCAGTGAAAATGCTTTCCATATGGCCCCCAGAGCCTATATAATGTTGAATATATAGGCAATCAATGAGTATTAATAGATGGTAATCTTTTTTTCTGTATTGCTTTGTAAGTTGTAAAGTGCTTTTAAAACTAGTTCATGATTTTCACAACCACTGTGAGAGGCAATCAGAACACATATTATTTCCATTTCATAGATGAAGAAATTGAGGCTTAAAGAATTTACAGCTTGAGCAAAATCACATAACCAGTGATCTTTCTTTTCTACCACACTACAATGTATCTTACTGGAGAAAAGAGAGGCTGGGGCATAGGTTTTAAGATCCAGGAACTCTCCATCTCAAGAATTTCAGCCCCTTCTACTAAAAATGCTGGTACTAGAAAAGTACCAAAAAGAGTGGGGGGATAAAAGCCCAGAATATTATGAGTTTCAAATTAGGATGAGGAGGAACATTAATTATTGGATAAGTAGCTTTATTACATTTTGACTTTGATATTGTCTTGGTTCTAAGGTTTTCTAAATTCCTTTACCTAGGCTTTTTTTTTCCTTACTGGCTTCCAGCAAGCATTTGTATCCAAATGGGTCAATATATCTTATCCTAGTGAACCCGAGGTCTCTTTCTTTTTATGTCTGAAATTTTGTTATTGCTGTTGTTGCCGGTTTTCCAGTTAAGATGTGTGTTAATGCTTTAAAAATGAGCTTTGAATATAAAAATTTATAAGGCCATATAATAAAATAAATCCATTGAAATATTTATCTAATTTCTCCAGCACCTATATTAATAGATTTAGTAAAAGAGCCTTGCATCTAGTAACCAGCCTTAGGGAAGGTAAACAGCCCTTTCCTCTGACCCAGTGTGCCAGTGAAGATACAGGTTGTACAATCCTTGACACAGGGGTGAACTAAGTGTTTTCAAATGGCATTTGATTAGAAAGAATAACCTTTCCTTAGAAAGCAAAATGTGTGCCCATGAATAGACTGGAAGGAAACCTGCCTGTAAATATAGAACATGTAGTTAGAAAAACCATAATGTGTTTTCAAATGATAAATAACATGTGCTTGAACAAAACAAGTTAATGTATTCCAGAACCAGTAATAACTGGCTAGAATTCACTTTTTTTTTCTATTGCTCTAAAAAATTCCCTTGTGCCAGCTTGCGGTCTAAGTCCTGCACCTACCCCAATCCCTGGTAACCACTGATCTGATTTCTGTTTCTATAGTTTTTTCTTTCCCAGAATTTCATATAAATAGAATACAGTATGTAGCCTTTTGTGTCTGGTTTATTTTTACATAGCATAATGTCTTTGAGGTTCATCCAAGTTGTTGCATGTATCAGTGATTTGTTCCTGGGTTCACTTGATTAGAAACTGAAGAAAAACCACAAAAAGGCAAGTAATCTAAAATTTCTGCAGATAATTTCAAAAATCTGTCAGAAATTCACCTGCATACACATACACATTAAGCTGGAGACCAGCACTTGGTGTATAAACAGTCAAATGAATGTTTAAAGAAATATCATTTTCCACAACGAGTTTGGCTCATGTAAGATTATAAAACTGTACACATACAGATAACAGATCAATGAAACTGGATGAAATATGTTATATGACATCAATATTTTATTCAATGCAAGATAAGTATGATTTGCCCCAGTTCCCACGGCAGCTCTTTGATAGAGAGGAAGGGCTCTTAACTCTTTAAGGCAGTAAGAAGAATACTGAGGGCACTACCAATAAACTGTGCCATCCATTGAATGTGACAACCCTGCTAGTAAGAAACTAAATATAGGTGAAATTGTTTTGAATTGTGTTTTGATCCTCCTAGATGTTTGTTTTGAGCCATTTTTGTCCAGGGTAAAATTGGTAGTTGGGTATTATATTTGGATCCCCTCAATTTCCTTTCTGTAAGTAATAATAATAGCATTGGCTAACATTTACTGAGCACTTACTGTGTGCTAGGCTCTGTGCTAAGCACTTTATGGTAGGTTATCATATTCCTCACAACAACCCAATGAGATAGGTATTATAATTATTCACATTTTGCAAAGAAACTTAAACACAGAGAGTTCAAATAACTTGTCCAAATATAAAACTCAGATTTGACCCCATAACTTAACTCCTACGATATTCTATCCTAACCCCTGCACTATAATACTCCACCTACATTTAACCTTCTATATTTTAGAGCCTAGAATTCCCTCTTTCCTGCCCACCAGACACTTAGGGCCCTCCATTGTTATGCCTCCCACAAGACTTCTAGAGGTTCTAGAGGTATTTATCCCTCTCTGGTTTTAATTGCCCACTTCCCCACCTATCTTGCTCTCAGTGCCCTAATCTTCTTCACCCAATGTTGTAAAGAAGGCAGCTGATTATAAAAGAGGAAATCGACAGTAACACAATAATAGTGGGGGACTTTACCACCTCACTTACACCAATGGACAGATCATCCAAAATGAAAATAAATAAGGAAAAAGAAGCTTTAAATGACACAATAGATCAAATAGATTTAATTGATATTTATAGGACATTCCATCCAAAAACAGCAGATTACACTTTCTTCTCAAGTGCGCATGGAACATTCTCCAGGATAGATCACATCTTGGGTCACAAATCAAACCTCAGTAAATTTAAGAAAATTGAAATCATATCAAGCATCCTTTCTGACCACAACGCTATGAGATTAGAAATGAATTACAGGGAAAACAAATGTAAAAAACACAAACACATGGAGGCTAAACAATACGTTACTAAATAACCAAGAGATCACTGAAGAAATCAAAGAGGAAATCAGAAAATACTTAGAGACAGATGACAATGAAAACACGACAATCCAAAACCTATGGGATGCAGCAAAAGCAGTTCTAAGAGGGAAGTTTATAGCTATACAAGCCTACCTCAAGAAACAAGAAAAATGTCAAGTAAACAATCTAACCTTACAAGTAAAGGAACTAGAGAAAGAAGAAAAAACAAAAAAACAAAGTTAGCAGAAGGAAAGAAATCATAAAGATCAGAGCAGAAATAAAAGAAATAGAAACAAAGAAAACAATAGCAAAGATCAATAAAACTAAAAGCTGGTTCTTTGAGAAAATAAACAAAATTGATAAACCATTAGCCAGACTCATCAAGAAAAAGAGGCAGAGGACTCAAATCAATAAAATTAGAAATGACAAAGGAGAAGTTACAACAGACACCACAGAAATACAAAACATGCTAAGAGACTACTACAAGCAACTCTATGACAATAAAATGGACAACCTGGAAGAAATGGACAAATTCTTAGAGAGGTAAAACCTTCCAAGACTGAACCAGGAAGAAACAGAAAATATGAACAGACCAATCACAAGTAATGAAATTGAAACTGTGATTAAAAATCTTCCAACAAACAAAAGTCCAGGACCAGATGGCTTCACAGGTGAATTCTATCAAACATTTAGAGAAGAGCTAAGACCCATCCTTCTCAAACTCTTCCAAAAAATTGCAGAGGAAGGAACACTCCCAAACTCATTCTATGAGGCCACCGTCACCCTGATACCAAAACCAGACAAAGATACTACAAAAAAAGAAAATTACAGACCAATATCACTGATGAATATAATGCAAAACTCCTCAACAAAATACTAGTAAACAGAATCCAATAACACATTAAAAGGATCATACACCATGATCAAGTGGGATTTATCCCAGGGTTGCAAGTATTCTTCAATATATGCAAATCAACAATGTGATACACCATGTTAACAAATTGAAGAATAAAGACTATATGGTCATCTCAATAGATGCAGAAAAAGCTTTTGACAACATTCAACACCCATTTATGATAAAATCTCTTCAGAAAGTGGGCATAGAGGTAACCTACCTCAACATAACAAACGCCATATATGACAAACCCACAACAAACATCATTCTCAATGGTGAAAAACTGAAAACATTTCCTCGAAGATCAGGAAAAAGACAAGGATGTACACTCTCACCACTATTATTCAACATAGTTTTGGAAGTCCTAGCCATGGAAATCACAGAAGAAAAACAAATAAAAGCAAAACAAATTGGAAAAGAAGATGTAAAACTGTCACTGTTTGCAGAGGACCTGATACTATAATATAGAGAATCCTAAAAATGCCACCAGAAAACTACTAGAGCTAATCAATGAATTTGGTAAAGTTGCAGGATACAAAATTAATGCACAGAAATCTCTTGCATTCCTATACACTAATGATGAACAATCTGAAAGAGAAATTATTGAAACACTCCCATTTACCATTGCAACCAAAAGAATAAAATACCTAGGTATAAACCTACCTAGGGAAACAAAAGACCTGTATGCAGAAAACTATAAGACACTGATGAAAGAAATTAAAGATGATACCAACAGATGGAGAGATACCCCATGTTCTTGGATTGGAAGAATCAGTATTGTGAAAATGACTATACTACCCAAAGCAATCTACAGATTCAATGCAATCCCTATCAAACTACCAATGGCATTTTTTATGGAACTAGAACAAATCATCTTAAAATTTGGATGGAGACACAAAAGAACCCGAATAGCCAAAGCGGTCTTAAGGGAAAAAAAAGGACCTGGAGGAATCAGACTCCCTGACTTCAGATTATACTACAAAGCTACAGTAATCAAGACAATATGGTACTGGCACAAAAACAGAAACACAGATCAATGGAACAAGATAGAAAGCTCAGAGATAAACCCACACACCTATGGTCAACTAAGCTATGACAAAGGAGGGAAAGATATACAATGGAGAAAAGACAGTCTCTTCAATAAGTGGAGCTGGGAAAACTGGACAGCTACATGTAAAAGAATGAAATTAGAACACTCCCTAACACCATACACAAAAATAAACTCAAAATGGATTCGAGAACTAAATGTAAGACCGGACACTATAAAACTCTTAGAGTAAAACATAGGAAGAACACTCTTTGACATAAATCACAGCAAGATCTTTTTTGATCCACCCCCTAGAGTAATGGAAATAAAAACAAAAATAAACAAATGGGACCTAATGAAACTTCAAAGCTTTTGCACAGCAAAGGAAACCATAAACAAGATGAAAAGACAACCCTCAGAATGGGAGAAAATATTCGCAAACGAATCAACGGACAAAGGATTAATCTCCAAAATATATAAACAGCTCATGCAGCTCAATATTAAAGAAACAAAGAACCCAATCCAAAAATGGTCAGAAGACCTAAAAAGACATTTCTGCAAAGAAGCTATACAAATGGCCAAGAAGCACATGAAAAGCTGCTCAACATCACTAATTATTAGAGAAATGCAAATCAAAACTACAATGAGGTATCACCTCACACCAGTTAGAATGGGCATCATCAGAAAGTCTACAAACAACAAATGCTGGAGAAGGTGTGGAGAAAAGGGAACACTCTTGCACTGTTGGTGGGAATGTAAATTGATACAGCCACTATGGAGAACAGTATGGAGGTTCCTTAAAAAACTAAAAATAGAATTACCATATGATCCAGCAATCCCACTCCTGGGCATATACCCAGAGCAAACCATAATTCAAAAAGACACATGCACCCCAATGTTCATTGCAGCACTATTTACAATAGCCAGGTCATGGAAGCAACCTAAATGCCCATTGACAGATGAATGGATAAAGAAGTTGTGGTACATATATACAATAGAATATTACTCAGCCATAAAACGGAACAAAATTGAGTCATTTGTTGAGACGTGGATGGATCTAGAGACTGTCACACAGAGTGAAATAAGTCAGAAAGAGAAAAACAAATATCGTATATTAACGCATGTATGTGGAACCTAGAAAAATCGTACAGATGAACGGGTTTGCAGGGCAGAAGTTGAGACACAGATTTAGAGAACAAATGTATGGACACCACGGGGGGAAAACCGTGGTTGGGTGGGGATGGTGGTGTGCTGGATTGGGCGATTGGGGCTGACATGTATACACTGATGTGTATAAAATTGATGACTAATAAGAACGTGTAGTATAATAAAACAAACAATCAAAAAAACCCAACTAATACTAAACTTTCTTTGGGTTATTTGTATGGAAATATGTTAATATAAATGTTTCAGACATTACATGAAATTTCTAAAAATCTTGTATGTTCTGGTATAATGTTATAAGTCATAATTCTAGTTATTACTTTAAAATGTGTATCTCAGAAATAACTAAATTACCTTGTCAATTGCATCATTATGAACTTTCATGAAATCTTTAACCGTGGTCATTTTTAAGTCTTTTGTCATTTACAGACAGTTTTGGGTGTACTCTGATGCTTTCACAAAAATGTTTCTATAAAGGGGTTTCATCTTCAAGGAATTCATGGAAAAGACTGACAAGTACAGGTTTCTGGTAACTGACTATACTGCTGAACTGAATGAATAAGCATTTTCAGAACTCTAATGGAAAACTGATGAATTCATAAAAGTGCTAACAAAAGATCAAGATAAAAAGAAAAATTAATTACATGGGACTGAGTGAACTGATGAGGATGATTATAATTTTTGTGACTTTCTGTTTGAATAAAAAAAAATCCCACAAGGACTCAGAGGCAAAATATATACAAATCAATTTTCAGTTCAAAGTAAAGGAGCTGTTACAGTGGAGGATTACTGGACTGAATGTCAATATTATGACATAGTATGAGTGTGTTTTGGTTTGGTAATTTCAATCATTATTGCTTTTGTTGTGGTCATCCATTTACAATGCTTGGTGTCAGTTTATTTATCTCTTGTAAAAATAAAATACAGTGTGTGTGTGTGAAAAAAAAAATCTTACAATTTTGTCCGTCAATTATACCTCAATAAAGCTGAAAAAAAGAACAGGAGAATCTGGAAAAAAAAATAAAAGAATGCAGCTGATTAGGCGAATGCTATTATGGTATGAACACCTTATAGATCCCCTTATCCTTGTCAAAGATGATCACATTTTATACCAAACTACTCCCAGTAAATTACTACCAATAAACTTCCAGAAGAGGCATGGGAGGTGAGTAGGGACAAGAGAACCTTCCCAACATCCATTATTTTATACCATTTAAGCCACATATACGGTTGACTATATCCACCCACATCTTCCCCGGGGCGCTCTGTGACTACTGATAGACTGCAAGACAAGATTCGAACATGGTGACCCTGTAGCAGAAGGTTTTTTTCCCTTTTGTATAAACTAACTGATCTGAATGGAGATCAAACCTGTGACCTGGGTCTCAGAACTGTGCTAACAATTGTTATTGATACCAGTTCTGACATTATTGAAGCACTGCATTGAATGGTCTCCTAACAGCTTGAAAGAATTAATAAGCCTCCCTACAGATGTAACTTTTAAATAGGGAGTGACCTGGGTACTGGGAAATATTAGTTTCACATGGCCTAGGTCACAGAGGAGGTACTTGATTATGATAGTCTTGGTATACATTGTATTATATCATAAAATGGAGATATAAATATTGATTGCTATTTCACAACAAAATCCAGAATTGGTAACATTTTCCAAACTTCCAAAACTGGCTGAAACAGAACACTGTAATAAAAAGAAACAGTCTTACTCTTTAGAGAAGAATTGGAATTACATTCCAACTGATTTCAGAAAATTATTACTCCAAGTGCATATTGGTGTACACAGTAGGAGACCTTTCATACCTAAAAATGATTTTGTTTTATTTTTCGAGTTTAGAATAGTTTACTAGTATAGGTAATAAAAACATTACTTAGGTAGAAGTATCAAGGAGAAGTACCTTGTAACTTGCAGCCAAAATATAGCTACTTTATTATTGTGAAAGTAGATTAATAGCATCATTTGTTTTAAATTTAAGTTAAAAAGTATAGTATTTATGTAAAGCAGCTACTTGTTAATTCTCTAGAATAAATGTATTTTCATTAGTAGAAGGTTTGATTTTTTTCCCGTATACATTAAAAAAAAAAATCCCCTTTAGGTCCAAATGTAATTGAGACTAAAACATCTTGGTGACAAATGGTCACATGGGAAAATGCTCTCAATACATTGTTAAGAGAAAAAGCAGGACACATAACTGCATAATCAGTATAATCCCACTATTGCTGAATATATGTAATATGCACAAGAAATGAAATATACTAAGATGAAGTAAATATACTAAGATGATAACAATGATTATTATTGGGGAGTGGGATTGCAAGTGTTTTTGTCTTTATATTAGCTACATTTTCTAAAATGTCTGCAAAGAACATCTATTATTTTTATAATATGATATAAACAAGAAATATAAAAAAAACTAGTCTCAAAGAGTGTGAAACACATCATTCAATTTTTTGGACATACTCATCGATCGACTTGTCTTTTAAATATATTTGTAATGACTCCCATTCATTTTTATAAAATCAAAGGATTTCACCACCTTAAGTCAATGATTTTGCAGATCTGAGAAAGACTTGGGTCATGTGAAGTGCATTTTGTCCTTCCAACATTCCTGAAAATGTATCAACTGGGAAGGAAAACTGCTGATGTGCTATTTGAAGCTCATCCCATGCCCTCCCACATTTGATAACATGAAAAGCTTTAATTGGCATAAGACTTTAACCAAAAAATTATGGGTGTATTTCACCCAAACTAAAAACCTGTTCAACAGGTGTCAAAAAGAGAGCCAGAAGTTAGATGCAACCACTGACACTTAAAAAAAATCTGTTGTAAAAACAGCATTCTTTGTTTATACTGTGGAGATTTACTTGCTGTTTTAACCATTTGAATCTGTTGTCTATTACTGAATATTCACTCTATTCCACTGGTGTTGGAGTAATTCTTTGTTATGTAAAGTCAATTAAAGATGATACACATGTCAGCTTGGAAATCAACCAAATTTCCACTTGAGTGCTCCATGTTCTCCCTTTTCTGACTCGAAATACCTTATTATTCTCTGCATTGTTTGGTCTTTTTATCAGAACCTTATTTTGGGGAGGAAAAAATTATCTGTGAAAGGGGAACAATGCTTAAAACACAAAGACTTAGAAAAATAAATATTACAAGAAAGAGAAATAAACATTACAAGAAAGAGATGTCTTTATTAGTTGGAAATCATTTATTACCTCTATAAAAGTTTAAATAAAAACACTACAAAATTTCACATTATACAGTCTGATGTGGTTTTAACATGATAGTATGTTTCAGAGGTAGTGCCAGTAAAATGGGACACAAGATTACTAAAAGTAATTAACAAGTTAATGCAAAATAAAATTTCAATGTGGAGAAATATATACTCAGTATACACTTTAATGGAACAATCATAATATATTTCCATGAAAATATCACTTTATTCTCTTTTATCCCTTAGGAAATCTGTTCTTAATAAAGGTTTGTTTCGGGCAATGGTATGTTGACTGTAGGCTCACAAGTTAGTAGGCTCCTCCATTATAACATCACAGAGCATAGCTTAGTGAAGAGCATGATACAGTGCTGTCTGCCAAGGATAACACTAACTTCAAAGATAAACCCATTTATTCATCATCTAGACACCATGGTACTGATAACTCCCTTAAAAGGCTAATCTATCAGAATTTGGCATTTTTAGGATCTGAATGAAAATCTAATATTTAAAAAAAATAAGCAATATTCCCTGTATACCATCACTGCAATATGGAGGAAGGACAGGGGTTAGAGTTTTCAGAATTCTTCTTAAATATGATCGTAAGCTATCAGGCCAAGGTGAGGAAACTATTCTTGGAAATGGGCTGAATGCTCCCTCCTCCCTAAAAAAGGGCAACAAAGTCAATCTTAGAGCCTAGAATTCTTTTAAATATACCACTTATGGTTTCTCCTACAAACTTACATACTGCTGACTGTGAAAATGTCTTAAAATAGATGTTACTGTCTTTGGAGAAATTACCTCTTGGACATCTTTTGAGGTCTTGGTAGTATACAGAGTTTAGGATGTAATTGGGCTGCAGCCTTTTCTTCTCCAACAATAACAAACATTTCTATCACAAGATTTCAATGGTAGTACAAAATTCCTTCTGTCGATAACTGACGTTACAACAAAACATCCCTAGGTTCCATGAAGAGGCCGATTTCTTCAGTGTTTTCCTTGCATGTGCTAATTTTCCTATTCTCCAGGGTAACTGCAGTTCTCATTTTCTTGGGACTAATTTTAGCTTGGCTGAAATAAGAAAGGTACTTCAGGGTTTTTTTAATACACATTTTGAAAGGTAGGTGCTCTCTTTTTTTTTTTTTTTTTTTTTTGGCAGAGCCATTGGGAGCTCAGAGTCTTAACCACTGGACTGCCAGGGAAGTCCTGGTAACTGCTTTTAGATACACATTCCCTGTTTAGAAACAGGCCAAAAGCAGACATCAAAGGATAGTTAAAAGAAAAGGAAAAAAATTTTTCATGTTGGCATCTGTCTTTGTGAGAGATAGTATGGCTTCAGATAGTATGTTCTGTTTTATTATTGTGTCAAAGCCCTAAAGAAAAAAAACACTAGTTGTTTTTCTTCTCCCAATCATGATGATGTTCACAAAAGGAGTCCATAAACTGATATTTTCCTGCTCTAAAATGTCTCAAAATCACTTCCAATCTATACATGTGAAAATATGTTTTCTTCAAAGTAGATTTTTAATACTTGACCTTGGCGTCATTTTCAAAATCTATGGTGTATAATTTCATTCTGCCAATTTTGATTTTTTTTTTCTGGATACATGTATTTCCTTTGGTTCCTGCTACAGAAAAACTGTATTTCGTTTTAGAAATGTTTTACATTCAATGATAGTAAAAGAAATAATTTTAGGGCTGAAACACAAATGTCAAGACAAAAGGATTCCTCAGTGTACTGTTATGATTTATGCAGTTTCTATTTTAATGGAACTTTAAACAGGGACAAGGGAATCATCTATGCCATACCTAGTAAAATCCTTAAGTCTATTAAAATTTCTACTTAAATAATTTTATTTATATCCCTGAAAAAGTGAAAAGAAATAATTTATTTTGAAGTTTATGGCTTGCTGAGGAGTAGAAATCCAATGTCCCTATTGCAGGAGTTCAATGAATATTTTTTGATTTATTGACTAATTACTGAAGTGTGACAAGCGTAATCCATAGAGTTGAAAGATGTAGAAGAGAATCACCTATCTTTACTTAGTAACAAGAACTCAATAATAAGGGGCTTAAATTGAAGCAGGAGAAATTAGAATTTAAAGATAAACTCAACAACTAGTAAAAAGGATCCTAAGAGAGACTCGAAGGCCTGGAATTTGTTCATGTTACTTCAAGAAATGGTTTCTATATTTGCTGTATATAATAGAGACTCTTTATCTCATAGGGGAATTAGTGTGACTGATAAATTTAAACTTAATATCCAAGGTTCTGTTACTCAGCCCTCTTTTCTCTGAATGGAATTTGTCTTGTCAACAAGGAGTACTAAAAATTGTTTATGAAGAACCATACAGCTCTCAGCTAAAAGGGAGCATACCTAACCACTGAAATATTTCTGCTAACAAAGAACCATAACAGTAGCATGGCAGCAATATTAAATCAAACAAATAGCTGACAAAGTGAATGATTATCAATGAACCTTACCTATTTGTGTGTGTGGGAGGGGACATTTAAAGGTCAAAGACATTCATGACTGCATTTTTGTATTCATAAGTTGGTACCTGTGAATTCCAAGATAAAAATTGATTTTACTTACAAATTACAAAAATATCTGACATAGAAGCTTGATGGCCAAAAGAGCCATGTAGTTACTTCATTAATCTTTTAGGTATAGATAGTATTTTAATCATGTGATACAATTCCAACTCACAAATACACTGCCAACTCACAAATATGTGATACTGTGTGCTCAGGGAGAAACTAGCATTTTCCCTTCTATGGGTCATGGTAATGCCATCTGGTACCCTGGAAGGGAAGGTCTGCAAAAAATTGTCTACAGTGTGGTGCTATCTGGTAGCTACTAATAGAACAACTGGGTAGCATGCCCATTTTAGGAGTGTACTCATAGAATAGTATCCAGGAAATTCAGAGGACTGTGATTTACAACCAAAGTAGTATAATTCTTTTTGGATATTATCCTTGGCTGATGACTCTGTACAAGTCTCGCATGGAAATGAGGTAAATTTTGTGGCAAAGCTAAGTGACTAGATTAAAAAAAAAACACAAAGAAAACTCAGTGGCTTACCTTGACTTCTTGTTTCATAAAGTGTAAGAACTGAAGAAATATTATGGTGATGGTGATAAACTTGTAATATTTGTGCAACATTTCGTCTAACTCAGTTATACAAATTTACTAGTAGAATGTGAATCTTATCAATATTTGTTGTTTGCAGCAATGAAGAGCTCCCATTAAGATTAATCTTTTACAACATTTTGTTCTATACACTTAATAATTTATTTGACTTCATGTTCATGAATTACTTTTCCATAATGCTTCCCCCACCAAAAAATATTTGGGTTACATAATGGAAGAATACCAATAATTTACAATTACATACTAGTAATCACTTCAATTTTCAATCATTAACTTAAGTCAAATTCTCATAGGGGTTTAAAAATAAATCCCAAGACTCATCCAGGTTAAAACATTTTTAAGGTTTTGTTTTCAATTTTCAGTCCACTTTCCTGAATAAAGGTGTATGTGGATGACAGGAAAAGGAGAGAGGAAGAAAGAAGATGTAATGGCTACATAAACAAGACTAATCAAGCTTCAGTAACTTGATAAGCTATGTTGAAATATCTTTGTTTTTGTGTCTCTGGTCAAAACTATTACTAAAACTAAGATTCTTCTATAAAACCAAAAAGACCTTTCAGAAATTAGACATTATGCATTTCATAGCTAAACTGCTCAAAATTAAATACATTTTTTCCCCAGAGTTCCATCAATTTGGAAAAAACTCTCAAACAATGCTTTTAAATTTTACATACATCTTTTTGCACCACAGCCATTGTATCTTGTTAATCCTTCAGTATACATTGTTCGACAATATCTTTTTCCAACTGAAGAATTTCGGGACAACAGAATGCAACTATGTTGAAATGCATACCTGTTAGGTAGCCAAAAGGCTGTATCGTATATCCTCCCCCCACCCAATCACAAACTGTCTGAGGCATTTTTCTCTGATAAAGAAGACACACTGAATGAGGTATCATCAGGCTCCGGTGAGGCATGATTGAAATCCATCTCTTCTAATTCAGGAGGTAAATCTGACAGCAGTGCCTGAGTCAGAAAAATCAATTGTTTTGAATTAGTATGTGGACATATTTTTTCCAATTTTATAGTTGTGGTCCTTTCACATTGATTTATTCTTACAGATTTAAATAAAGGAGCATTTCTCTTTCAGGTCCTTATACAATATCTTACCTAAGAGAAAAATTCTTCATACACTATTAAGGAGGTAACAAAATACTAGATCTTGAGAGTGTGGATTATATAGTGTGGAACCCTGGACAAAAGGGAAATAAGGAGAGAAATGAGCAACTATTCTGAACCAAATGATTTGAAGTGTTTGAGATAAGTGATTTTCATACTAGTTTTGAGTGTTCAATGATCACTGCTAAAGGGCTTTAAAATTATATTCCTTATTAAAATAGTCCTGCTCGGTTATGCTGTGTCCTTCAGACTAAAACACATTTCACAAAAGACTATTTTGTACTTCAGTGGGAGAAAGAACTTAGCAGTTAGGGAAAAAGTTCAGCTATTCTACTTTAGATTAAACTTTAACAATTTAAGAGTCCAAGTGATTTTTTTTCTTTTCTTAGGCCATGCCCGTATCTACAGATGGCCAAGCATTCACCAAGACACTGCTGAACCAGTGAATTTGGCTGTGTAATGATGCATCTAGAGGGCTGCTCATTTTTCCACTGGAGTAATTAGGATAAGCCAAGAGCCATGAACTAAACTGTGCCATGGTGTAATTGTTTCATCTGGAGTTGCAGAACATGCCTTCATACTAGAGAAATAAATAATTAATCAAGTTTTATCTGGTTGGTAGTGCTGATGCCCATTTGACCATCAGAAATTGCAAATTAAATGGTTAATTCGCTGCTCCTAATACCAAAAAGAATGTAGCATATCTCGGCAATTTTTAGACAACGTTACTTGTAGTGTGGGCTTTGGGTGCAGTAGTAAACAAAGATTAAGGGAACAGGAACAAATGTAAGCTTGCCACTACCCAAATACGGAACGGAAAAAACAGGGCATGTTAGAGAACACATGAAATCCACTGTTGAAATAAAACATTACTCTCCTATTATCTTTATTAAAAGAAGTGACAGCTATAAATCCTATAGTTTTTGTCTTAGAGCAAAGAGGAAAGATTAGAGCTTTCTGTCAGGCTGCAAAAGGAAAGACTAACTCCTTCTGAACAAAAATTTATTATTTATTTTATGCTATTAAATAGTCCATGAACTTCTTGGTGAAACTGAGAGTACTGTTTACAAAGCAGTCACCTAAAGGTACTACATACTCTCTAAGGTTTCTAGATTGCAGTCATAGGACACAGAGCCATTTTCTTCTGGATCAGTTGTTTACCACTAACCCAGTCTAGGTGAAACAAAGACTTTGCTGATATTGGTTGATCATAGTTTATGAGAAATACATCACTGGATTTATTTCACTTTGCAAGTGTGAAGAAGCCCCATTAAAGAGGGCAAAGTGTTCCAATTAACATAGCTTAGAGTACTGGAAAGTCAAAGTAGATGAGCAGAGTTAATGACATTCTAAATTCTAGTGGGGAGACCTTCAAATCAAAGAAGCACTACTATTTATTTCTTTCTCATTGCACTTAATGTAGTTGACTAAAATGAGTGTAGTATGAAATAGGAAAACTTTAATATCCGAGGCAGTATAAGGCACAACTAATGCATGAAGTCCACTTTAAAATTCTCCTTTTCAGTATCTTTCTGGATTGCAACATTGGCACACTGAACAAATCTTCAGATTATGTCAGTTGCTAGAACTGTCTTTTTCATAGACCAAAGTGAACACAATGAGCTTTCTTCACTCCAGGTTCTTCATCAGTCAGAGCCTGACCTAGTGTCACTCTTCCTAAGAGATTAAGGCATTTCCCAAATATATCATCAGTCTCTATAACACTTATTCTAGGCCCTAGGGTGTGAATGCCAAGTTCCATAATGTTAATCATTCTTATCCTCCTTGCAAAGTGGAGAAATCGAAGTTCAAGAAAGGCAATTGACCTGGCTAGAATCACACAGTGAATTATCAAGGGAAGAAAGACCATAACTAATGACTTAGCACAGTTCTGGGAACATTATTTTTATTTTAAAATGGCTATTGATTAAAAAAAAATATTTGGATAATCTAATATTTCAGTCAGACATTTTCATATATTTTTAAATCCTGGACTGCTTCATTGGAGCAAAGTATTCTGTGGACCACTCATCTCACTCAACTTACCAAAATCAAGATTAATAGAAAAACAGTCTTTTAAAATGAGAAACCAGTGGCAATATGGTTTTCTTTTATTAGGCAGAATAAAAATTAATTCCTTCCAGAAATAAACCTCTAAGTATTTCATAGTATAAAGATCAGTAGTTTAAGAGATGACCTGGATAACTTTTGTGGACTACTATAGGTGTCTTCTATATTTTTAGACCATATTTTGAGATCCATTATACCCAATCTCAACTATGAAAATCAGTAGTTTCTATTTGGGGGCTGATTATATAGGCCATGATTTTCAGTATAATTTTTGTATAACTGTCTCTCTTTCCCCCCAGCCAATGTTTTGTTCATATCTTAGTTCATCAGCCTTTTACCAGAGGAAAAGTACAAGAAAAAGAGAAAAATAAAATGTACCATAGGTACTTTTCTTACTTGTTAGTGGTTTTGGGGAAAGAATAAAGTCAGGTTAGAATTAGAAAATAAAGTGCAGTTTGTGTGCCACGCCTTGATATCAAGAGACATAAACAACTGCTAAGAAGCTGACCATTCCAAACCATGCTACGACTTTTGGGACCAGGACCACACTCCAAGTTACTCCCATAGTTGGACCTAATTCTGCTTTTTTTTCTTTATAACATTTATTTAATTAAAATTTACAGTTCCTTTGGGACCACGTTCAAGTGGCATGTACATATATACACTACTAAATATAAAACCGATAGCTAGTGGGAAGCAGCCGTATAGCACAGGGAGATCAGCTCGGTGCTTTGTGACCATCTAGAGGGGTGGGATAGGGAGGGTGGGAGGGAGGGAGACGCAAGAGGGAAGAGATATGGGGATATATGTATATGTATAGCTGATTCACTTTGTTATAAAGCAGAAACTAACACACCATTGTAAAGCAGTTATACTCCAATAAAGATGTTAAAAAAAACTCAAAAAACTACCACCTTATTTATTTAAAAATCTGTAGTTTCGGTTCTAAAAAACAAATACATTTTCAATATGCCATGGAATATGCATAACTCACATAGTAAAGCAAAATGCTTAAATAAAGCTGGCAAAGGTAACTGAAAACTGCTGTCTTGGGATGTCTGTGTATGTACAGCATGGGGGGAGCACAATTCATGAAACTGGACACATAATGTACATGCTGGTTTACACCTCATGAGTAAATTCTTTTATAGTTTAAATTTTGTGGTTCAGTACTTTGGTGAAATATATAACGACTTTTTTCTTATAAAAAAGGGAGAATTGTTGGATGCTAAGACACTAATCTTTTTCCCTAGAGATAACTCGGTTAGGCTGCGTATGTGCAGTCTTGCTTGAATAGAAGGGATAAATGTTTTTACTCCGGCTGAATAAAAAACTCTGAGACTGCTTAATTAATGGTTACCTGTGTGACATACTACTTACACTGAATTTCTCTGATAAAGAATCAACATGGTAGTATACAACTCAGAGGCAAATTTAGTATCTTTTAGCATTAAATGGAATTTTTAACATAATTCTATATTCCTTTTTAGCAAGATTAATACATTATTTCACAAATTTTAACTGAAAAAATGAGACAGAAAATGTGCTTTGAGAGAAATTTGTAAACAAAAATCCACAGTGACAAACAAAAGATGTTGCATTTCATCTTTGGGGTAGAGCAGGGGTCCTCAACCCCTAGGCTGCGGACTGGTACCGGTCCTCGACATATTAGGAACCGGACCACACAGCAGGAGGTGAGCAGCGGGTGCGAGAGGGAAGCTTCATCTGCCGCTCATCTCACCATCGCTCCCCATCGCTCTCACTACCACCTGAACCATGCCCCCCCCAACCTGGTCCGTGGAAAAATTGTCTTCCGTGAAACCAATCCTTGGTGCCAAAAAGATTGGGGACCGCTGGGGTAGAGGAACCAAACACTATCGTTAAGTTGGGAAAAGTGAATGCTGCACTGTGGTCACAAAGAATTTCACAAAGTAATCTCACCTTTTTTTTAGTGATGAACAACATATCATGAAATAAAAGGTATTCAAACACCTGTGAACTCTAGTAGGGGCTGGAATGTAACTGAAATCCAGAAGAGAGGCCAATGCCTCACTTCTTTCATTCACAAAAGGTTCCAAAATATGTGCCTCTCCATTTAGTGTAGCCCCATCTCTACAAACATTTTGAGAATTTCTTTAAAACTAATTAAGTGAAATGATATGAACAAGATGGGGAATACAGTCAATAATTATGTAGATAATATTTTAAATGTTTTCCCTACTTAATGGTGGCTTGGAATTAACAAAGTATGTTAATCAGTTATTTTGATTTTCCACTAAAGTAGCACACAAAATCTGAGTATTTTTTCTCAATAAAACTGTGCTTTAAAAAAAGTCACAAAGTAACAAATCCTTCCTTGATGCCAAGTAAGAAAGAGGTATAAAAACAAAAAAAATATGTAGAACCCAAGTGTGACATGCTACTTTTCAACATGATACATTACAGCTTACTATTCTCTTCTGTCACTTACCTGCTGTTGTTCCTTATCGTCAGCTTTTATAGCTAGTATCAAGCTTCTTACAAATGTCTGAAGTTTAAAATATTTTTGCTTTTGAATCTCTAGCTCATTTTCAATGAATCTGACTTCTTCATTCTGAAGGAGAAAACATCGAATAATACAATTACTCTATGCAAACCTAGGACTGTACATGTTTGATGTACAATAAATTTTTAAAAAGCAATCAACTTAGAGGGACAATAAAGAAGATAACATTTTAGCATAAAGGAATATAGAGCACAGAAGTAAATTATCCTGTTATTCAAAGGCTGCCTTTTAAGCAAATTACCAACAGAAAATAATCTGCAAGGTCAAAAATCGAATCAAATAAATTCCAGTAAGAGAAAAATCAAGAAACAGTTCCCCTCTTGGAAAGACTCCTCCTACATTAAACCTAATTAGCATTTGGATTAGGATTAATAATAGAGCTCAATTAACCCCAAGTAAAGAGCAATAGCAGATGCAGTAATGCTGAATGTACCATTCACAAAGCCAAATACTGAGGTTATTATTTTGTACCAAGAAAGGACTCAAATTTTTAATAAGACTGTCTTAAGTAGTTTGCTGAGGCCCCCACCTTTATGTAAGAGTTTGTTATTTAGAAAATATCTCCAAATTTACCACTAATTTGAAACCCAGTCTCCACTATTTTTCCTAGTTGTGTAGGAAAAGAACAATAGACTAGGTTTTGGGAGGATTTTAGTGCCAGGTCTACTGATAATTGTGTAAACTTGGGCAGGCCAATTAACCTGTGATTCTATTTACTCATCAATAAAATGGATATAATACTAGCAGTCTTTGGGAATTCTAGCTTGAGGGTTATAAGGCTCAAATAAGATAATGGCCATGAAATTGCTCTGAATAGATTTACTATTTAAGCTACAATAGTCAAGAAAGTGTGGTATTGTCAAAAGGGTGGACATATAGATCAATGGACAGAACAGAGTCCAGAAATATTTATTATATATTACTTTATACATATATAATACATACATAAATATATATATATACATACACATACATATTTGGTTGATTTTTGATGAAGATGCTGAGGTAATTCAATGGACAAAGAAAGAACAGTCTTTCAAAAAACAGTGGTTGAACAATTGTAAATCCATACCCCCTCCAAAAATGATTATTAACTCTTACCTCACATCATGTACAAAATTTAATAAGAAATGGATTGTAGGCCTAAATGTAGAACCTAAAACTATAAAACTTCTAGAGGAAAACAGAGGAAAAAAACTTTATGTCCTTGGGTTAGGCAAGATTTTTCAATAGGACACAAAAAGCATGAAACTTAAAAGAAGGATTTCATTAAAAAACAAAACAAAACAGAACACAACCTTTGCTTTTCAAAAGACACTTAAGAAAATAAAAATGCATGCTACATATTAGGAGAAAAAATTTGTAAATCACATATCTGATAAAGGACTTGCACACAGAATACATAAAGAGCTCTTGTAGCACAAATATAGGACCAGCAACAGAATAAAAAGCAGGCAAAATATTTGAACATACACTTTATCAAAGAAGAAATGTGAATGGCCAATAAATATGTGAAAAATGCTTAATATCGTTTATCATTAAGGAAATGCAAATTAAAATCACAAAGAGATACTACCACCAACATACTACAGTGGCTAATGTTAAAGAGACTGACAATAGCAAGTGCTGATGAGAATGTGGAGCAATTAGAAGTCTCATACTTTGCTGGTGGGAGTGTAAAGCAGTACAGCAACTTTGGAAAATGTTTTGGCAGTTTCTTATAAAATTAAACATACTCTTTTTTACCATCTGACTCAGCAATCCTACTCTTAAGTATTTACCAGAGGGAAATGAAAACACATGTCCACAAAAAGACAGACATGAATATTCATAGCAGCTTTATTCATAGTAGCCCCAAACTAGAAGTAACACAAGTGCTCATCAGCAGATGAATAACAAATGGTGTTCATGGTTACACAACTGTGTCCAATTGTCAAAACTAAATGTATGAAAAGGTGAATTTTATTGTATGTAACTTATATATCAAAAAACCTGATTAAAAAATTTATTACCCAGCCCTCTTGCCAAAAACGTGAAAATAAGCTGTGCGTATTCTCTGCAACCAGAGAATCTGTCTCAAAGAGCATAGCAGGACCTTTAACAACATTTGCTCAAAAAGCTGCATAAAATACATGAAAATTAGTTAATTCTATGGGCATTCTTGTTTCAATTGAGAGGATACAGTTGTATTAATCATATTCTATCTATGAATATGTTTACTGCATCAATTATTTTATCAGCTCAGTTTAGAACTTATTTTACCTAATAAAACTGCTTCCTTTTCAGACCATTTAATATCAAGTGAATGATCTGCAAATGATGATTCAAGCTAAATTCCTTGTTCAAAGGCACTCTACAGTAATCTAAGTTATAAGTAAGCATTATAATAAAATTCCACGTGCTTCTGCTATAATACACTTGACTAATTCTAAACTTTTTGTATTTTTAGTATTCATTGTCAGAACAGCAGTATTAGTAAAGTGCTGACCAGGGAGTCTTTTTGAATACAGGAGATATCTATCATCATTATCACAGTGTCGTTTGAAAGCACAGTCCTTTTGAGCTACACTCACAGTCCATTAGAAAACATTTTAAAAACAGTAATTCACATTTGCAAAAGTCAGGAAGCATCTTTTGGTATGCAGATCTCTAATTTCTCATGCAAATATTCCTCCTCCTCAGTATTTATGCAATGTTTTTAAAACATAAACAGCTTGAAGATAATTTAATATTTCAGACATTTTCCTCTTGGAGCTGCTTTTTGCAAGCCTATTAAACACTTCCTAGATTACAGGCAGTAATTTATGTGTACTTTCAAGATTTTCCTAAGCAAATGGTTTGCGAGAGGAACTAGTAAGATAACATCAGTCACTGCATTTCACGAAAAAAGACCTAGCTCATTTTTCTTTTTCTTTTTAAAATCTTCCCTACATTCCCACTAAGCTTTGTCAATTCTCCAAGATAACTGTAGGGAGCACTCAAGGCTTCATATGGATCGGGGCTTTGATCTCTGAGCAGGCTACTGATGGATGCCAAACTTGAGGTGTTATTTTATGATATAGCTACTCATGCCTCAGAAACTCAGCTCATCAAGTTGTTTTATAAGCATTTGGGGTTAGTTAGAACTCCTAGCAATATGGATTTCTAGCAAATATCTCAGTCAGAAACTCCACTATGCCCACACTGAATATTGATGTTTGCATAGTAGTAATTACCAAACACACATAAAAAACATTCTTTCATTTTGCTACAGTGAATCCCAAGAACAACGAGAGATTGTTCAATTTAGTGTGGGGGGAAAAAGTTATAATAATCCAGCTGCAGATCTTAATTGATTTTATATAAGTGAGCACTTGCATAATAATATTAAAAGTATTTCCAAGGATAAATTAATTAATTTATTCACTCACTCAGGAACTAGTTACTGGACACCTATATCCTAGGCACTAGACCAGATAACATATACATGAATAAGATAAGTATCTACAAGAAGCATATGATGAATATATTCAAGAAACCAGCAAGGTGATTTTGATCCCAAAACAAAGAACACTAGCATGTGTATGAAAATAGAATAAAACAATGTTCTCTCAAGGAAGATTAAATTTCCAAACTGGTAAGGCTATTTTATTTATTTATTTATTTATTTTTCTGGCTGCACTACATGGTATGCAGGATCTTCGTTCCCTGGCCAGGGATTGAACCTTGTGCCTCCTGCACTGGGAGTGCAGAGTCTTAACCACTGGACCACCAGAGAAGTCCCTGGTAAGGCTATTTTAAATCAACTTACTGAAATCGGCAATGAGAACTGCTATATGAGGTTTCACTTGCACTTACTTCAGAATTAAGGTAACAAAATTCACTGATGAAGTGAACCGAAATATCTTAAATAATGATTATAAAGAGACATATTTTCTATATAAGTGCTAATTTTTGAGAGTTAAATAAAAGTTCATCTAGGATGGTGAAGTTTTATAAAAGATATCCTTAATAAGGTAGCGAAAGACCCCTTGTTCCCACAGCATTTACCAAAATGGAAAACACTGGATCATTAAATGTCCTTTAGAAGTCAATGAAAATGATAATTGAAATTTCTGGGCTGGATACACTGGCCTGCCCAGGTCTTCAGCTTGAAACCTTCTCAAGTGGGCTGGTGCCCCAGAGGGGAAAGGTCCTGGAAAGAATCCTCTGAGTTCTGGGCCCAGCCCTATCTGAACTGTTTGAGTGTACTAAGTGGAGCACACTTAACAGCTGTGCAATCCAGTCCTCTCGTCTGTAGTTTCCATAGCCTGTGCCAAGTGGTGGCTTGCAGAGCCATTTTAATTCTGAGCTGGGCATTTAGAAATATTATATGACCATGTAGGAGAGATTAGAAGGATCTCCTGTACTTCAGAACCAACAACTTTATAATTTTATTAGTTGAAAATACAGTTTAAATATAGGGTTATATTGTGCTCTTTGACCACTTAGCAAATAAATTTCAAAAACTAATTTCCTTCTGTGTTTACAATGTTCAATATTTTAAAGTCTGACGTGTTACGAACATTTGGAAAACAGAATCTGTCGAATGACATAACTTTCAATTATAGTAAAACTGAAAAGATTTTTGAGAAAATGACAGCTGTTGTCTTTTCTGATTAAATGTTATTTTTTGTTAACATCTTAAGATTACTAGTCTCTGCTTTGAAGATGTATGATATTCAAGAAAATAACTTTTGTGCATGAAAGGAATGAATCTGTTGCCAAATTTCAGAAGGCCCCAAATTACCTAGTAAGACAGGATATTGATTAACAAAGGGAAAACAATTACACATCTATGCAGAAAACATAGACTGATAGCTTATGTCAAAATTTAATGAAAACAAAATTATGTATGGCACACTGTCAAAGTAAGTCTTTCAGTTCAGTAACAAGTGACATTAAGAAAAGGTCATTTCTATTCATATTCATTCAGTATTTGCTTTGGGGATTGTTTTTAAACTTCTAAAACAGGTATATTATTATATATATAAAAAGTATATTAAAAAGAAATTGAAATTCAAGATAAAATTAGCAAGGGACACTGGAAAAAATATCCCCTTTACCATCATTTAAAAATGAACATGGGCTTTAAAAAAAACATTGTCATACATTTCACATTAACCACCACTATGCCTCATCTTGCCATACACCATCAATAATTACTCCTGCTCAGCAAACTGTGCTTAAAACCATAACCACTAAACCAGCCAGCATTAATTAAAATGTTCGGCACTCTGACTGATATCCAAGTGCCTGAGAGAGTCAATGCAGAGTCCCAGTATACCTAATTTATCAAATGGAAGTGAAATAAACCGGTGCATAGGTACTGTAAAAGTCTGCCTCCTTTAATACCTTCTCTTAAAAAATTCAGAATCTGAAAATACTTTTACCTTATAATCCAAGAGAGAATTCACTTGTTCTACTTCAGAATTACTTATCATGTCACTTTCTTCATCATCAATAATTTCTATTTTCTGTAACACAAGTAAAGAAGTTTTCCTAAATATATATCTGATCATCACTATACTCAATAATGTATAGAGCATATATACATTCAATATTCAGTTTTAGTGATGGGGTTATCTCGTCTAGGTTATCCAGAATAACTCTGACTGGCTCCTCAGCTTTACACCCAGTATGTGTCTGAGCCACCTCCCTTAGTAACAGAAAATTATTGTAATACTATTTAAAACAGAAAAAAACACTTTCACAATATTCCTGAAAAAGTAGGCATTCGAACTCTGCTTAAATAGTGCCCTCCAGGAAGGGAGCTTGCTTCCTATAAGGGTAGTCTATTTAATGATAACCAAATTTAATTGGCTGGAAGGGTTTTCTTTTATAAGTTTCCATATATCTCTTTGCAACTTGTAATGTAAAATATCAACATATGACATGTATTGCAAAGTCAAATACAGTTTTTAAAAAATTCACTTATTTACAGCACTCCATTAGTTATACAATTGAAAGCAGACATTTATAATGTAATGGCGAAAAGAGCAGGATGATTTGTTTCCTTCACTAGACAGTAAGAAGGAGAAGAGAGCAAGAACAAGAGACACACTAAACTGCCCTTAGCTTTAGAATTAAGGTACAGCATAATTCGTACAGTATCTCGCACACAGTAGGTACTAATTAAATATTTGTCAAAAGAATGAACAAAACAGCTTAGCACTGATGGAAAAAAAAAGTGACCATTAAGCTCCAACCATGGAGGCAAGGCAAGTTCTCTAATCATAGAACTTTTTTTTAAAAAAAGCAAAAGCAAAACGAAAAAACAAAATCGGCTTTAATTTTTCTTTTGCATATGAAAAACACAGTTAAGAAAAAACACTTTTAAACATTTAAATCCTGCCAACCCAAAAGAAAATTTAAAAAAGAGAAAAGCTAAGCTAGAGTTAGTCACTAGGAAGTGTTTTAAGAACAATCACATTAATAGCAACATGTCGTAGGCAGAATTTGAAATCAAGTTTCCTACCCAGCAATAGATATGGTGATTAAAAATCACAAATGAACTGGGAATGATCATATTTGATATATTGCCTATGAAGATATGATGCCATAACAGTGTTTGTGACCTGCAGACTTCTGAGTCAGGAGGACAGCTGCAATGAAGTTGCTTTCTACTGCTGCCTGGAGATGAATCTAATGTTTTGTTTTCTATTATAATCACTATAAACTTGGGGCTTAATCATGTCAGCTCTCACCAGAATGCAGATTTGATATCTTTTTCGATGTTGTTTTTTAGATTTTTCTATTTGGATTGGTTCTGGGAAAAAAGAGCTAAGTAATCCAGGGAGGAAGGCCCCAAGGGCCACTGTATAGATTTGCACATATAAATAGGTCTTGTATGTCTTTGTGATTTGTCATCCATGAATAATTGGGGACATTCAAAAGTTATAGGCAGAGGAGATCAACTTTTGAAAGTTTGGAGTTTTGTCTCTGAAAATCAATTGCTCTTGAAAAATTAGGTGCCTAAGTGACTGTGAGTCATCCCATGCCATGACTTCATTCATTATCTTCAAATGTCTGCCACAGGGGAGATCCAATGTTGAGAAATTCAGACTAAAAATGAGCATGTCTTTAGGGGAAAAGAGTTCCAATTTGTAAATAATTGTATATAATTTGTAATAGTATTACTCAAATCTGGAGCAAAGGAGATTATTACTTGGTGGAATTAAGAATATTAGCACAATTAATAATTGCGGAAAACAATTATTACTAGCTATCTAATGAAAACACAACTTTGCCTCAGAATAAAAGTATGTTTTCCTATATGCCCATTCAGTTTACTGTTAGAAGGGTCAAATATAAACTTAAATCAGGACTGAAATCAGTAAAATGCAATCCTAAACTACACTCTGTACATGGAAAACACTGTTATATATTGTCGAAATCTAACAAAAAAAGAACAAAACTGTATTTTATGTGCTCAACTTTTTTTTTTTTTTTTTTTGTGCTCAACTTTTATTAAGGAGATGTGACAGAATTATAGTGTCAGATAAATAATGTTTGTAATGGAAGCTAGGGTAAATCTTGAAGTTACAGCCATTTTTTAACAGAAAAATCCATTATAGGGACCATTTGTAAAGTCTGCAATCAAGCACAAGCACAAAGCACTAATTCAAAAGCAAAAGCAAAAGGACAATGACATTTGCCTTTATGTCTGACTTTAGGTTAATACCATCTTGATTTCTGTATTATTTGATGGAGTCAGAATATAAACAGATGCTGCTAATACAGCTGCTTAGAGAAGATCTCTATATATCAATGTTTACATTTTCACAAAACTCAGTTTAATCCACATGTAGGCTGTGTCTGCTTGCTATTCAGTTTCTTAATACTGCCTTTCTTCCATTGCTGCAATTTTTAAGATGACTAGCAGAGTCCAATTTAACTAAAAAGAAGAAAAGTTTCCAAAAACAGTATAGATAGGTATGGTCTGAACAAAGAACACAAGAATCAGGAATCCTTGGATACAAGTCCCAGAACTAAGAAAGCCTTCCTCCATGGTCTCAGGCTAAACTTTTTTAACTCTGCCATCTGTCAAATGAGAAGAAATCTGCTCTTTGCTAAATGTGTTGAAGCAAAATAACTTGTTATGTATAAAATGTCACATGTGTAGTAAGCATTAGGTTTTTATATTTGCAAATCTCTTAAATTAAAAAATGGTACAAATGACATCGCTTTAAATTTCATTTATTAAACCCTATAAGATATATCATTGCATTGGTAACAGATCCATTTTGGTTTGTGAAGTGAAGCAAGACTTTATTCTGACAACGCTGATATTGTCACCAACTGGAAACAAATCCTTGGAATCCATCATGTAATGAGGAAAGAATTTCAAAACATACATACCACATTATCTGCGGATACTGTATGGTGGTTCTCCTCCTTATAAGCCCTTGCCTCATTTGGAACAACTTCACTGGATTCCTCTACAGAAACAAAGAAGGCCATGATTTCATTTTTCATTCCTTAAAACTTTATTGAGAATGCTTTTTTCAAAATCACTTAAATAATTTCTCTATTGTAAAAAGACACAAATGGCAATTCTACTTCTAACAATGTACTCTAAGGAAATAAGTGTGGATGGACTTGAATTTAAGGATGGTCATCACTGTGCTGTTTATAATTTAAAAAAATGAAGTAACCTATATGCTTAACAATGAAGGCTTGGATAAATCATGTAGGGCTTATCCTTACAATAAATACTAGAAAGCCACTAAAAATGAAGTAGAAGAATAGTTGATAATAAAGAGAATATTCATGATCTATTGGAAGGAGAAAAACTGAAGGTGACAAAATCTACTCTATAGGTACACTGTGATCTTAATTTTGTAAAAGAAAAAAAGTATACATTTTCATGGAGAAAAGAAAGACTGATGTTATTTACACCAAAACATTGCCATTATTATTTCTGATTGAAATTACAGGCAACTTTTATTGCTCTTCATTTTGTCTAATTTACTTGATTTAATATTTCTTATTTTCTTTCATTTGCTTATTTATATTTAAATATCTTCTACAATAAACATGTATTGCTCATTTTAATAAGAAAAAAGTGATACAAATAATGTTCAAATACATCATATAAAGCTATAAATATAGTACATTTTCAATTTTGTAAAAAGGGATGTGTATATGAGTGTACACACACACACAAACAAACCTGTATATATGCAGAGAAAACACTGGCATAAGTATTCTCTCACCCCCATTTCAAGAGAGGATATCACTGAGGAGTAGGATTATTTCTAACTTTTTCATTGTATGTTCCAATATTTTATATAATGAACATGTATTCCTTTTATGATCAAAATTTAGTATTCTGATACTGTAGGGGGAGTGGCCAAGATGGCAGAGTAGGAAGACCCTGAGTTCACCTCCTCCCATGGGCACACCAAAACTGCAACTATTTCAGAGCAACTATCCATGAGAGCAACATGAAGACTAGCAGAAAAGAATCTTTACTGCTAGACATATAATGAAGGAGCCACAAGAAGAGGGGTAGGAGGGGCGAAGACACAGTATAGTGAAGACCCATACACCTGGGGAAGGTGACCCACAAACAGGAGGATAATTATAATTGCAGAGGTTTTCCCCAAGGAGCAAGGGATTGAAGCCCCACATCAGGCTCCTCAGCCCAGGGGTCCTGCACTGGGAAGATGAGCCACCCGGAAAGTTTGACTTTGAAGGGCAGCAGGGCTTACTTTCAGGAGAGCCAGAGGGCTGTGGGAAAAAGACTCCACTCTTAAAGGTCACACACAAAATCTCACACCCTCCAAGATCCAGGGAAGAAGCAGTAATTTGAAAGGAGCCTGGGTCAGATGTACTTGCTGATCTTGGAGAGCCTCCTGGAGAAGCAGGAGGCAATTAAAACTCATCTTGGAGACACAGACGCCGGCAGTAGCCATTTGGGGGAGTTCATTTCACCATAAGGACACTGGTGCTGGTAAGCACTACTTTGGAATCCGCCCTCTAGCTTATTAGTGCCAGGACCCACCCTGCCCACCAACCGGTGGGCACCAGTTCTGGGATGCCCCAGGCCAAACAGCTAGCCAGGAAGGGACACAGCCTCACCCATGAGCAGGCTGACTGCCTTAGGATCTCCTAAGCTCCCAGCTGCTCCAGGACATGACCACATCCACCAGAGTGCCCAGGACCTGGCCCAGGTCACCAGTGCACCTGTGCTAACCCCAGGACTCCCAGGGCCCTATAACCAGAAACTGTGGGACACAACTCTGCCCATCAGTGAGTGGCACTGTCACCACTTTTATTCAACATTCTATTGGAAGTCCTAGACATAGCAATCAGATAAGAAAAAGAAATAAAAGACAACTAAATTGGAAAGGAACAAGGAAAACTGTTACTGTTTGCAGATGATATGACACTATACATAGAAAATACTAAAGATACCACTAAAAACTACTAGAACTTGTCAATGAATTTGGTAAAGTTGCAAGATAGCAAATTAATATGCAGAAATCTGTTGTGTTTCTATACACTAACAGTGAACTACCAGAAAGAGAATTTATGAAAACAATCCCATTCACAATTGCATCAAAAAGAATAAATTACCAGGGAATACATCTAACTAAGGAGGTAAAAGATCTGTACTCTGAAAATTATAAGATACTGAGGAAAGAAATTGAAGATGACAAAACAGATGGAAAGAAATTCTGCGTTCATGGGTTGGAAGAATTACTATTGTTAAAAGAACCATACTACCCAAAGCAATTTACAGATTCAATGCATTCCCTACCAAAATACCAATGGCATTTTTCAAAGAACTAGAAAAAATAATTGTAAAATTTGTATGGAAACACAAAAGACCCCGAATAGCTGAAATAATCTTAAGAAAGAAGAACAAAACAAGAGGTAGCACGCTCCTTGATTTCATACTATACTACAAAGCTACAGTAATCAACAGTAAGATTCTAGCACAAAAACAGATACATAGATCAACAGAACCAAACAGAGAGCCCAGAAATGAACCCACACTTATAAGGGCAATTAATCTATGACCAGGGAGGCAAGAATATACAATAGGGAAAGTACAGCTTCTTCAATAAATAGTGTTTAAAAAACTAGTCAGCTACATAGAAAAGAATCAAAATAGACTACTTTCTCACACCATATACAAAAACTCAAAACAGATTAAAGGTTTAACTGTAAGACCTGATATTATAAAACTTCTAGAAGAAAACATAGGTAATAAGTTCTTTGACATCAGTCTTAGCAGTATTTTTTTGGATATATATCGTCAGTCAAGGAAAACAAAAGCAAAAATGAACAAACGAGACTACATCAAACTAAAAAGCTTTTGCACAGTAAAGGAAACTGTCAACAAAACTAAAAGGCCGCCTACTGAATGGGAGAAAATATTTGCAAAGGATGTATCCGATAAGGGGTTAAGATCCAAAATATACAAAGATCTCATACAACTCAATATCAAAAATACAAACAACCCAAGTAAAAAATGAGTAGAGGACCTGAATAGACATTTTTTTTCGAAGAAGACATACAGATGACCAACAGGAAAAGATGCTCAACATCACTAATCATCAGAGAAATGCAAATCAAAACCATGGTGAGATATCACTTCACATCTGCCAGAATGCCTATTATCAAAAAGGCAAGAAATAACAACTCTTGGTGAGGATGGGGAGAAAAGGGAACCCTCATGTACCGTTAGTGGGAATGTACATTGGTGCTGGCAGATACTATGGAAAACAGCATGGAGACTCCTCAAAAATTAAAAATAAAACTACCATATGATCTAGTAATTCCACTTCTGGGTATTCACCAAAGAAAATGAGAACACTAATTCAAAAAGATATATGCACCCCTATGTTCATTGCAGCATTGCTTACAATAGCCAAGAAATGGAAGCAACTTAAGTGACCATTGACAGATGAATGGATAAAGAAAAATCTGGTATACACACACACACACACACACACACACACACACACATACACACACACACACACACACACAGTGGAATATTACTCAGCCATAAAAAGAATGAAATCTTGCCATTTGCAAAAACATGGATGGGCCTAGAGGGTATTATGCTAAATGAAATAAGTCAAACAGTGAATGACAAATACTGTGTGATTTCACTTATATGTGGAATCTAAAAAACAAAACAGATGAACAAACTAATCAAAAAGAAATAGAGTCATAGATACAGAGAACAAACAGGTGGTTGTCAGATGGGGTGGGGTGGGGGCAGGAGAGAAATAGTTGAGGAAGATTAATTGGTAGAAACTTTCAATTACAAAATAAATTAGTTACAGGTATGAAATGTACAGTGTGGGGAATTACAGTCAATAATTATGTAATATCTTTGTAGTGACAGATGACAACTATACTTGTCATGGTGAACGTTTTGAAGTGTATAGAAATATTGAATCACTATTTTTTTATATCAGGAAGTAACAAAGCGTTGTAGGCCAATTATACTTCAGAAACAAACAAACTCATACAAAAAGAGATCAGATTTGTGGCTACCAGAGGCAGGGGGTGGGTGGATGGGAGATTGGATGAAGCTGGTCAAAAGGTACAAACTTCCAGTTATAAGATAAATAAATACTAGGGATGTAATGCACAACATGATAAAGATAATTAGCACTGCTGTGTGTTATAAATGAAAATTGTTAAGAGAGTAAATCCTAAGAGCTCTCATCACAAGGAAAAAAATTTTTTTTTTCTATTTCTTTAATGTTTCTATATGAGGTGAGGGATTTTTACTAAAACTTTTGTGGTAATCATTTGATGATGTATGTAAGTCGAATTATTATGCTGTACCCCTTAAACTTATACTGTGCTGTAGGTCAATATATCTCAAAAAACTGGAAAAAGAAGTTTGCATGCTGTAAGTATGAATGAGTAGTCAATCCCTGGCTGTCATACTAATAAAACAGCAATGAAATTTTTTAAAAAACCTCGACAGTTTAAAAATGAGAAAAGAAAAAATAAAAGAAAAATTAACTCAGAAAAATCAGTGTACTAAAAATTCTCTGTGCTGAGCTAGGGGAAGTGGCTAATTCACAGCATGGTGTGTCTACAAGATAATCCTCTGTCTTAAGATTTCCCCTACCTCTATCCCTTAGAAAAATAGGGCTAATGTTTCTCTCTTTTCTTTCTGCACAGCCATGTCATAGATTATTTGGATAAATACTAGTGGAAGTTCTCAGCCCCTCGGTAATGAACAATTTATTTCACCATAGAAAGCAGAACAAAAATAGTTATCAGTTCTCCTAAGATTTTTGAGTCCATTCCTTCCCATGGAAAGACATATAAGGGTGCCGTGTATGAACATGGGAAATGACTAGGAGGAAAACATTGCTCATCCAGGAACTCACATATGAGTGCATTGAGAATTAAAGATATTCAGGGAAGGGGCTTCCCTGGTGGCGCAGTGGTTGAGAATCTGCCTGCCAATGCAGGGGACACGGGTTTGAGCCCTGGTCTGGGAGGATCCCACATGCCGCGGAGCGGCTAGGCCTGTGAGCCACGACTACTGAGCCTGCGCGTCTGGAGCCTGTGCTCTGCAATGGGAGAGGCCGCGACAGTGAGAGGCCCACGCACCGCGATGAAGAGTGGCCCCCGCTTGCCACAACTAGAGAGAGCCCTCGCGCAGAAACAAAGACCCAACACAGCCATAAATAAATAAATAAATTAAAAAAAAAAGGCTTTAAAAAATATATTCAGGGAAGTTTTACCAGAGTTTTAACACAAAGTCCACTAAAAATTCAATTGATTTTTTTCTATAAAAGAGTGGTTCCTAACCCTCCTACACTGTGGGTGGGAATGTAAATTGGTACAGCCACTATGGAGAACAGTATGGAGGTTCCTTAAAAAACTAAAAATAGAGCTACCATATGACCCTGCAATCACACTCCTGGGCATGTATCGGGAGAAAAACATGGTCCAAAAGGATACATGCACCCCAATGTTCATTGCAGCACTGTTTACAATAGCCAAGACATGGAAGCAGCCTTAATGTCCATTGACAGAAGAATGGATAAAGAAGATGTGGTACATATATACAATGGAATATTACTCAGCCATAAAAAGAGAATGAAATAATGCCATTTGCAGTAACATGGATGCACCTAGAGATTTTCATACTGAGTGAAGTAAGTCAGACAGAGAAAGAGAAATATATGATATCGCCTATATGTGGAAACTAAAAAGAAACGATAAAAATGAACATACTCACAAAACAGAAACAGACTTAGAGAATGAACTTACGGTTACCAGTGGGAGAAGGGTGGAGGGAAGGGATAGTTAGGGAGTTTTTGGGATTTATATCATGTACACACTGCTATATTTAAAAAGCATAACCGACAAGGACCTACTATATAGCACAGGGATCTCTGCTCAATGTTATGTGGCAGCCTGGATGGGAGGGGAGTCTGGGGGTGAATAGATACATGTATATGTATGGCTGAGTCGCTTTGCTGTGCAACTGAAACTATCACAACATTGTTAATCGGCTATACTCCAATATAAAATAAAAAGTTAATAGAAAAGTGGTTCTTAGATAGAGGAAATTTTATTAATTATTAGGGCATTTCAAATCACTGCATTTCAAGTCCTGTGTAATCAGCAACTAAATGAAATGAAGGAAGGGAAAATTGTCATCAGATTTAGCTGCAGAGCTCGTATTAGTACTGGTGCCCTCAGAATAGGAGTTACATTGCTCATCAACAGATCTTTACTGGTATCATTCCTTAGAGGTTTGCCTTACATTTCTGTTCTCACTTGCTCATACCTTGGTACACAGTTCTGCTTTACCAGCAACAGATTCATCCATCATTTGATTCTTTTATAAGATGCATATAAAAACTGTTTTGAGGATTTCTAAAATAAAAAGGTATGAAATGATACAGCTGAATAAGGCATGTTTTCTTTTGCTTACAGATAGCTTCCACATTTGTAAAAGTTTGAAAGCTAAATACTGTCAATTTGTCTGGTTATTACTCAACAAAAGCAGCTCTCTTAATTGGAAACTAAACAAATAAGTAGAATTACTAATCAGTGAAAACTCTAGAGGGCACTATATGTGGTGGCCGCATGCTCACACTAAGTAACTGTACGCAGAATTATCTTTCATGTGCATATCCACATACATAATAGGTACAGCTGAAAAGAGGCTTTGTTATAAAATTAAATGAATTTAACGTTATAGATGTTAATTGTTTCTATACTTTAGACAGTTCACTTCTCAGGATAGTATAAATTTTTAAAGTTGCTCAACCATAAATATATTTTGGTAGACACAAAACTTGAAATTAAGGAGCTGAGTCATCTATTACATTTGCTAAAGTTTGCAGTTGGGTGTGGGGGGTGAATCCAGGTAGCCTTTTCTTTATCAATCCCAGCCACATCTCCTTTCACTTCACCTCCACACATGGAAAGGCAAAGGAAATGGGAGAAGCGAAGGTGGGAAGTAGAAGGAGGAAATTAGAGGTAAGTCAGAAGCTATGTATCAGGGAAGTACCTACTATCCCAGAAGCAAAAGAATGGACTTGAAACCACTAAAAGATCAACAGCGGGCTTCCCTGGTGGCGCAGTGGTTGAGAATCTGCCTGCTAATGCAGGGGACACGGGTTCGGGCCCTGGTCTGGGAGGATCCCACATGCCGCGGAGCGGCTGGGCCCGTGAGCCACAACTGCTGAGCCTGCGCGTCTGGAGCCTGTGCCCCGCAACGGGAGGGGCCGCGATGGTGAGAGGCCCGCGCACCGCGATGAAGAGCGGTCCCCGCACCGCGATGAAGAGTGGCCCCCACTTGCCGTAACCGGAGAAAGCCCTCGCACGAACCGAAGACCCAACACAGCCAAAAATAAATAAATAAATAAATAAAGTAGCTATAAAAGATCAACAGCACTTTTTCGTGACTTTGGCTAACCCTGCCTTTTACTGTGTTTTAAAAAATAATCCTTGGTTTTGCTTGTAGAGTTTTTTTCTAGAATATTTAAAGTGATTTTAATTGTTTTTTGACATATAAAATGTGAGCCCTGATTTAAAGACTTTTTTTTCTTCTTAGACATTTAAAAGACTCTAACCCTATTGAATCAACAGCTGTATTATAAAGGACCCTGAGTTTCAAGTTGTTAGTTTTTTGAAATAGTATGGGAAGCTACTCTGATTATCTTGCCTCCATATCTCTAAGATGTAATTAATGGAAGCTCAAAGTAAACATACATTCGACTACATTTTCATAACTGGAAGATAATATGGTCAGCATATTTTAAAGGTATTATATTAATCTAGGCCGGATGATACAATTCACTTAATTGTCACAAAAGAATCACACAGTTAAATCAGATTAGTATTTTCCATCAGTAAAATGAGGATGATAACAGGACAGCACTAGTAGGAAACCATACAGAAAAAGACTCTTTTCAGTATTTGAAAATTCTTTTATGCTTTTATTTTGCAATTTATTATGAGAATGAAAAGTTTACCATGCAGCTGTGAAAAATAAGCCACCGAGAGGAATCCTAGGCAATCTCACTTCCCATCAAGTATTTTTTGATTCATGCATTAAATGCTCTCTCCTTTTTCTCATTATATCTTGATTACTATGTCAGCTGTCTAGAGAGCACGCTATTAAATGACAAAGGATGCTAGTGTAGGAGCAGTGGTCCATTAGCAACCTTAAAATTAACTCACTTTTTTCCCATTAACTACTTTATTTTTTAAAATTCCCTTTTAGGTGGGGAAGATGGAGTTGGGGAATCAAACTCCCCTTAAGGGCTTATGTAATTTCCTTTTATCAGAATATTTCCTCACAGCTCTCTGACCCACCCATAGAAACACACAAATCCCTACTTCCCCACTATCCCTCAAATAGCTCTCAGACATCATTCTCTAAGGATCTATTTAGAATCACTGAAAATATTTGTACACAAAAGCTGCACATAATTAATGTATACAATTTGGTGAATTTGAACTTGTATATACTTTTGTTGCCATCACCACAATCCAGGTAATAAACGTATCCATCACCTCCAAAAGTTTCCTTGTGTCCCTTTTTTTTGTGTTACAAATGCTTAACATGATTTACCCTCTTAAGTTTTTAAGTATACAATCACTTATTACTAACTACAGGCACTGAGTTGTTCAGCAGTTCTCCTCTTCTGTAACTGTAACTTTATATCCATTGAACAACATCTCCCCATATCCCTCTCCCTCCACTCCCTCATACCACTGTTCTATCGTCCACTTATATAACTTTAACCACTTTAGATGCCTTATATGAGAGGAATTTCTACTCAACCTCTATGAGACCATTGAGATAATGATGCCTCTTCCTTCTGAAATCTTTTTCTTTCCTTGGTTTTGGTAATAGCATACTATCTTTATTCTCCTATATTTGACTGTTCTTTCAATGGCTCCTTTTTCTCCTCCAGAAATCTGGATATTTCTCAACACACTGTCCTTGTCCATCTTCCTTTCTTGTTTTCCATTTTCTCACCTAACTAAATCATCTATTTCTATGGCTAGACATTTTTTTTTGGCCTCGATGTGGGTGACTCCAATATTTCTTCTCGTATCTTACCCCTTCTTCTGAGCTCCAGACCCATATTATCCAAGGGTCTGCTGGACAGCTCCACATGGATGTCCTGCCCTCATTTAAAACTCAGCACATGCAAAACTGCATTCATCTTCCCACATTATCCTATTCATTTAGTGCAGTAACAATAAAAATCTTAAATGAATTTGGGGAAGGGTATTGGGTAAATGTATGAACTAAGTTCATCCAGAAGAATCAGTGTGCTACAAGAGCTAAGAATGAGAGCCTTGCCAGATCTTCAGATATCTTATAAAACCACAATTATAAACAATCAGATCAATCTAACATAATAGGAAATCCAGAGTTTAATCCATGTGTGTATGTATACATACATGAATTTGTGTCTATCTATCTCTCTATTTCTCTGTCATCTATCTATCTATCTATCTATCTATCTATCTATCTATCTTTGATTAAAAAAAGCTACACAAACTCACTGGAAAAATGCTGACTTATTCAACAAATAATGTAGCGGCATTTGGTTAAGTTAATCATTTGGAAAAACAAAATTAGGTATTGTCTTCACGTATCTTAAAGCAAAACAATTTCTACGTGGGATAAATATCATGTTGTAAAAATGAAACCATAAGGATACATGAAGCAAACATGGGGTATGTTTACATAATTGTAGTACAAGGAAGGATTTTGTAATCCTGGCACCAAAGTCACAAACCATAAAGGAAAGAATTGGTATATTTAACAATACAAAAATTACAAACAAAAGTTCTGACATTTGAAAACCCCATAAGCAAATTTAGAAGGCAAAAATAAACTGGAAAATATAGTGTAATTACCCTGATCGATAAAATAAAAACAAACAAAATGGGCCAATGCAAAATTATCTCTCTCTATTACAGATGCAACCCCCCCACTATATATTATATGATTCATTTATATGAAATGCCCAGAAAAGACAAATTTATATAGTCAGAAATCAGATCTGTGGTTGCCTAGGTTTGGAGATGGGAGTGGGTACTGGCTGAAAATGGGCTCAAAGAAATTTTTTGAAGTGGTGAAAATATTCTATAATTGGATTTTAGTGATTTGAAGAGATTATTCTAAAATTTGATTTTAGTGATGGTGATGGTTGTACAACTCTATAACTTTACTAAAAATCATTGAATTCTACTTTTGCAATGGATGAATTTTATTCTATGTAAATTAAACCTCAATAAAAGTGTTCATAAAAAAGGTGTCAGGAGAGGACTCTTTCTATGCTTGAAGTCAAATGAAAAATACTTCTCACGGACAAATGGTATAATTACATGTTATTATTTGAATTCTCATTTAGGGAAGCACTGAGAAGTAATATAAAGATGATCCGGCCTAATTCCCTTATTTTGCAGATGAGAAAACTAAAGCATGATGAATTAAATACTTTGCCTGAAGTCACATAATCAGCTAGTGGAAGATCTAGGACTTGTACCCAGGCTACCCAACTACTAGTCTGGTATTTGTCACATTATACCATAATCTCTTTGATTACAATGCATTTAAATTGCTCTAACCCAAATTGACTAGAATTACAATAAAATTAAAACGATCATATACTATAGTTTATGGATTGTTGTAATAACCAATATTTTGAATCATGGAGATCATTATTGTGGTAGATGAGTGTCACTTTTTGTTATGACGATGTGGGAGACTGCTTAGGTGGAAGCATTAAAAATCAAAAAGGTAAAATACAAGTGTTGATGAAGATATGGAAAAAAGGGGTAGAGCCATTATGAAAAACAGTATGAAAGTTCCTCAAAAAATTAAAAATGAAACTACCATATGATTCAGTGATTCTTCTTCTGGGTATATACCCAAAGGAAATGAAATCAGTACCTCAAAGAGATATCTATGCTTCCATGTTCATTGCAGCATTCATCACAGTAGTCAAGGTATGGAAACAACCTAAGTGTCCATTAACAGATGAATGGATAAAGAAACCGTGGTATACATATACAATGGAATATTAGTCTTTAAAAAAAATCCTGCCATTTGCGACTGCTTGGATGAACCTAGAGGACATTATGCTAACTGAAATAAGCCAAACACAGAAAGAAAAGCATTGCATGATCTCACATGTGGAATCAAAAAAAGTCAAATACATAGAAGCAGAGAGTAGAATGGTAGGTACCAGGGTGAGGAGGTGGGGAAAATGGGGAAATATTGGTCAAAGGGTACAAAATTGCAATTACATAGGATGAATAAGTCTAGATAACTAATGTAGAGCATGATGACTAAAGGTAACAATACAGTTGACCCTTGAACAACGTGGGGGTTATGGGCACCAACCCCCCTGCACAGTTAAAAATCCAAGTATAAATTTTGACTCCTCCAAAACTTAACTACTAATAGCCTACTGTTGACCAGAAGCCTTACCAATAACATAAACAGTTGATTAACACATATTTTGTATGTTATATGTATATTACATATTTTTTATGCATTCACGACATACCTTTTTCTTAACTTTTTCGATATTTCTAGGCTACACGGTTTGTCTGCAAGTTTTTCCAAATTGTTGCAAATCTCCAAAATTTTTTCCAATGTATTTATTGAAAGTGGACCAGTGCAGTTCAAACCCATGTTGTTTAAGGGTCAACTGTACTATATAGTATGCTGGAAATTGGCTTTGGGAGTAGATTTCAGGTGCTCTCACCACACACACACAAAAAGGTAACTATGTGAGGAGATGGATATGTTAATTAGCTTGACTGTAGTAATCATTTCACTATGTATATGTATATCTAAATATGTTGCACACTTCAAATATATACAACTATTATTTTAAAATAGAATAAAAATATGTCTATTCTTTTCAAATGTTTAACCAAATGTTTTGAGGACTTTAGATTTGAAGTATGGTAAGCTGAAAAGCAAGTAAAAAAGCATCAAATTCACAAAAGATATCATTAGGAGGTGGAGCATATAAAATACCTTGCGAGCTTCCTTCAGACAAACAGATGGATACTTCATCATTTCTGTCATTATCCTCTCCTACTTCAGGACCAGCTTCCTCTCCTGGTGTGAGTGCAGATAAAGAACCAGATTCGGGTTGCTCAGAAAAATCAGCAGGGCCTCCTCTTGGAGGTGGAACTTCAATCCCCATTAAACGATATTTCCTTCTTCGATTCCCAATCCAAGTCTTTGTAAGAGAAATAGAAGAGAAAGTTTTGTAAAAATAGAAACCTTAGCAGTTCTAGCCATTAAAATAATGAATGGATACTACATAAAATATGATTAAAAAGAATAAGTAGGTACCTAGAATAATGCAGTTTTATTATTACTCAATAACCTAAAATAAAAGTAATTGCTTTTATTTTAAAATACCTTATTAGAAGAAATATTTATCTAAATACTCAGACTTTCAAGCAACATGCAGCCCGTCGCAGAACACTTTTTTGTTTTTGTTTTTTTTCTGGTGAAAATTATCCACCAAATGTTTCAAAAGAAACATGAATTGGTTCTTTTCTGAAAGGAACCAGGCATGCAGCTCTAACTATAGTTCATATCCCATTTCCAATCTTGCTCTTCGTACGTGAAAATGTGCCTTCTAGTAACTTTGTTTGGCTCCATAATGACTACCTGGGTATTTTAAGTATTCTAAAATTGCATTTTATTAGATTTAGAACCAATTTTTTACACTTTTTATAGTAAAATAAATTTCGAGTTACAGGAAGTTTCAAAAATTGGTCTTCTTCACTCAGTTTTCTCCAATTTACATTTTACATAATTATAGCACCATAACAGAAAAAGGAAATTGATATTGTACAATATATGTGTACAATTCTATGTTCCTTTATCACACCATTCTTCTCCTCCCTCCCACCATCCTCAACCCCTGGCAACCACCAATCTGTTTTCCACCTCTATAATTGTGTCATTTTGAGAATGTTATATAAACGGAGTCATACAGCATGTGACTTCAAAAATTTCAAAAAATTGGCTTTTCTCATTCAGCTTAATTCCCTGGAAATTTATTAAATTCACATATATCAATAGTCCATTCCTTTTTATTGCTAAGTAGTCTTCCATGATACTTATGTACCATTTTGTTTCTGTTTCTTTGCAATGTTTTTTTAACCCTTCACTTGTTGGAGGACACTTGGGTTGTTTCTAATTTTTGGCTATTATATACAGCTAAAAAGCTTCTATGAACAGTCATGTACAGGTTTTTGTGCTGATGTAAGTTTTCATTTCTCTAAGATAAATGCCCAAGAATGCAACTGCTGGGTCAAATGGTAATTATATGTTTAATTTTAAAAGAAACTGCCAAATTGTTTCCATAAAAGTTGTGCCATTTTATATTCCTACCAGCAATGTATGAGAGATCCAGTTTCTTGGCATTCTTGCCAGGACTTCGTATTATAAGTAATTCTTTTTTTTAGCTGTTGTCATTGGTGCATGTAGCAATAGGTCATCAAGTTCTTAATTTAATTTCCCCAATGGCTAGTGATGTTGAAAATCTTTTCATGTGCTTTGTGCCATCCATATATCAGTGAAATGTCTCTTGTCCATTTTGTAATTGTTGTTTTTTCTTTAATATTAAGTTATTTTTAAAATTAATTAATTAATTAATTTATTTTTGGCTGTGTTGGGTCTTTGTTTCTGTGCGACGGTTTTCTCTAGTTGTGGCAAACGGGGGCCACTCTTCATCACGGTGCGCGGGCCTCTCACTATCGTGGCCTCTCTTGTTGCGGAGCACAGGCTCCAGATGCACAGGCTCAGTAGTTGTGGCTCACGGACCTAGTTGCTCCGCGGCATGTGGGATCTTCCCAGACCAGGGCTCGAACCCGTGTCCTCTGCATTAGCAGGCAGATTCTCAACCACTGCGCCACCAGGGAAGCCCCTAATATTAAGTTTTGAAAGTACTTTATATATTCTAGATATGAATTTTTGTCAGATATGTGGTTTTGCAAAATTTTCTCCCATTCTCTAGTAGATATGAGTTCTTTGTCAGATATGTGGTTTGCAAATATTTTCTCCTCATCTGTAGCTTGTATTTTCATCATCCTGGTCTTTTGCAGCACAAAAGTTTTTTTAATTTTGATGAAGTCCAAGCTACTGCTTTTTTCTTTTATGGATTATGCTTTTAGTCCTATTCCTAAGAATTCTTCACCAAGCCCTAGGCCACAAAGATTTTTTCCTATGTTATCTAACATTTTTATAGTTTTATTTTTTACATTTAAATCTCTGATCCATTATGAATTCACTTTGTATAAGGTGTGAGACTTACATGAAGGTTAATTTATGTTTTCCTATAGATATCCAATTGTTCCAGCACCATTTCTTGAAAAGACTCCCTCCATTGAATTGCTTTTGCATGTTTGTCAAAAATCAACTAAGTTGGCCATGGTTGTGCAGGACTATTTCTGGGCTCTCCATTCTGTTCCAATGATCTATACGTCTTATCACCCTGCCAATACCACAGTCTTGGTTACTGTAGTTATATAATAAGTCTCGAAGTTGGGTAGATGGATTTCTTCCACTTTATCCTTTTTGTCAAGAACTGTTTTAGCTATACTAGCATATTTCCTTTCCATGTGAATTTTAGAATTATCTTGTCTACATCAACAAACAATCTTGCTGGAATTTCATAGGAATTATGTTAAACCTGAATATCAATTTGGGGGGAATTTACATTTTCACTATGTCGAGTCTTCCAGTACATGAACACAGAATGTCTCTCCATTTATTTAGAATTTCTTTTATTTCTTTCATCAGTGTTTTGTAGTTTTCAGCATACAAGTCCTGTACATGTTTTCTTAGAGTTACATGTAAGTATTTGATTTTTTGAGTGATTGCAAATAACTTATTAATATCTCAAATTTCAATTTCATTGCATTCATTTTTACTATATAGACATGCAATTGATTTTTATATGATGATCTTGTATCCAGAGACCTTGATGAATTCACTTATTAGTTGTAAGAGTGTTTTGTAGATTCTTTAGGATTTTCTACACAGCTAATCATGTGTATCTTTTATTTCCTTTTCTCGATTTATTGTGCTGGCTAGAACTTCTACTACCAAATTGAATATAGGTGGTTAGAGTGGACATCTTGTTTCTGGTCTCAGAGGGAAAGCATTCTATTTTTCACCATTAAAGTATGATGTTAGCTGTAGGTTTTAGGTGCTTGTAGATTCTTTTTTGGGGAGATTTTTTTTGAATTCAATTTCCTTAATAGTTATAGGACAGCCTAAATGTCCATTGACAGATGAATGGATAAACATGTGGTATATATATACAATGGAATATTACTCAACCATAAAAAAGAATGAAATAATGCCATTTTCAGCAACACGGATGGGCCTAGAGATTATCGTATTAAGTGAAGTCAGACAGAGAAAGACAAATATCATATCACTTATATGTGGAATCTAAAAAAATGATACAAATGAACTTATTTACAAAACAGAAATAAGACTTACAGACATAGAAAACAAACTTATTACCAAAGGGGATAGTGGGGTGGGGGAAGAGATAAATTAGGAGTTTGGGATTAACATATATACACTATTATATATAAAATAGATAACCAACAAGGATCTACTGTATAGCACAGGGTACTATATTCAATATCTTGTAATAACCTATAATGGAAAAGAATCTGAAAAAGAATATATATATACATATATGTGTATATACATGTAACTGAATCACTTTGCTGTACACCTGAAACTAACACAACATTGTAAACTAACTATACTTCAATTAAAAAACGGTTAACAATAAATAAATGAATGTATATATTTTTTATGTTATTCCTTAGGTCCTGTGGTCCCTAGCAGATGTGAGTTCTTTCCACCCTTCACAGTCTTCTTATATTTGTTTTATATATAATGTCCAGGGATTTTAGTTGTACTTAGTGGGAAGGATAGGGAAAATTATGTCTACTCCAACATTTTTTGGAAGCCACAGTCTAAAACCAATTTTATTCTCAAGTTTCTCATGCAATTTTCAAAAAGCTCATTTTATATGATTAGAGTTTGTAATCTTTATAGTTTTGACATGTGACTCTACAAAGTAGAATTGCCATGCCAATCTACAAAGTGGAAGAAGAATTCTTAAAACCTGTGTATTCTCTTTTAGTGTAGAAAGTCATTCAATAGCATTTCATAATTTCAGATCTAAATTTGATTATGGTACCCTTTCTTTGTATAAAAAGTAGAATTGCTTCTATACAACAAGGTCCACGTCAATACAAAGCCACCTTAGATATTCTCTAATGTAAATAAAAAACATGAATAAAGTTAACTTTTACGTGGTAAGATTTTGCAAAAAAAAAAAAAATGCAGGGCAAAACAGAAAAACTATTCAGTTAGTCCAAGAAGATTAATTCTTCTTTATAATTTTTTTTGGGGGGGGCATTTTCTCTTCAAATTCAGGATATGTAGTACCTTTGATGTATTTAGCATTCATTGCTAAATGTGAAACCTGAAACACATGGATTGCTTTGTAGGCTCCCAAGTGAAAATTACCTGGTAGAAAAGGAAAATATTTATGGATATTAATTTTCCTAGCTTTGCTAAATTCTCCCATGGAAGAAACACTATTTAAAAGAATATAGTTCAATTTCAATTTCCCAGTATATGGTCTCATTGAGAATAAGCTACTAGACTTCAGAAAAAGTAAAGAATTTCAACTTCTTACTAAAGTTCCATTAAATTGTCATGTACTTTCTCTATTTCCTGTCCTTGAATACTGATGCTTATCAAATACTGATGCTTCTTTTTCACAATAATCTTAGCCACAGATGCTTGGGAAAATGATGGTGTGGGCAGAAGAAGAACGATACCAGTTTTCTTAGGATGCTTTTGGCTTCCTTTGGGTCATAAAGGCTTGGGAAGAGAGAAGAAAACAGAAAACAGAAACCAATGTCCATTTATTTTCAACTTCTTTTTTCACCCTTCTCGGGAGAAATGAGTGATTATATACTGTATAATGATAAAGGTAAAATAATATGTGAACATTGGGACTATATGGGAATTTATTACATACCACAGCTGACATAGTTCCTCTCTGGATATTTCTCAAAACTGGAAGGCACCAGGAAAATAATTCAGTATACAAACATAATCTTAATGGGTTTATTACATTTTCAAAGAATCATAGAAGATGGAAGGGATCTTAGAAGCCAACTAGTCTAACCTTCCATTTAAGGTAAAAGTTCCTTCTTCAGCATTATAGGTGGATGGTTATTCAGTCTTTGCATGAAAATTTCAGGAATATGGAACATACTACTTTGCAAGGTTCCTCAGTCCAGTTTTTGGATAGTTTTGGGTTTTTTTTTTTCCCAAAAATGTTCTTCCTAAAACTGAAACAGTATCTATTGTCTTATTAATTCTAGGCCTTGGTTCCAGTTTTTCACTATGGAACCACCTTAATCCAAATAGCCTCTTCTACATTCCAGCTATCAATTATGTAAAGAGTATTTATTCCTATTTTTGGCTGTGCCATGTGGCTTGCAGAATCTCAGTTCCCTGACCAGGGATTGAACCCAGGCCACGGCAGTGAAAGCGCCAAATTCTAATCACTAGGCCACCAGGGAATTCAAGTATTTATTTCTTTGTTTCAAAATAAATGCCCCTAATTTAGTATAATACAGTTTTTCAACCATTTTATATGACCCATGGTCAAGTTATTTTATCACTCTGGGACTCATATTCCTTAACTGAGGAAACTGGAAATTGAGATAATTGGTTTCCAAATCTTTAGTCTCCTGGATAAACTTTATCCCTCCAGAGTTGCTCATAAATTTATAGAATAAGTATCTTCTATAACTATTTATAGAATAAGTATCTTCTATAACCATAACTCCTATGTATTGACAGCTCAAATATATTAGCTATTTAAAATGAGGACCCTCAGGCCCTATTAGCTTCTAAGTACATTTCTATTAAAATAATAAAAAACCCAATATTCCAAACTGCCATTAGTTTAAATGTATATTATTATATATTTGTATTCTGTGTGCTATAAATAGAGGGCACACCTTTCTGTTAAACGTTCATTCGTTCAAAGGAAACCCTCTTACAGTGTTGGTGGGAATGTAAATTGATGCAGTCACTATGAAAAACAGTATAGAGGTTTCTCCACAAACTAAAAATAGAACTACCATATGATCCAGCAATTCCACTCCTGTACATATCAAAAAATAAAAAATAAAAACACTAATTCAAAAAATACATGCACTCTAATATTCTTAGCAGCATTATTTACAATTGCCAAGATAAGGAAGCAAGCCAAGTGTCCATCAACAGATGGATGGATAAAGAAGATGTGGTACACACACACACACACACACACACACACACACACACACTGCAATACTACTCAGCCATAAAAAGAACAAAAATTTTACCATTTGTAGCAACATGGATGGACTTGGAGGGCATTATGCTAAGTGAAATAAGTCAGACTGAGAAAGACAAATATATATGATATCACTTATATATGGAATATAAAAACTACAACAAATTAGTGAATATAACAAAAAAGAAGCAGACTCACAGATACAAAGAACAAACTAATGATTACCAGTGGTGGGGAGGGGAAGGGCAATATAGAGATGGGGCAGTGGGAGGTACAAACAGTTGGGTGAAAGGCTACAAGGATGTACTGTATAACACAGGGAATATAGCCAATGTTTTGTAATAACTGTAAATGGAGTGTAACCTTTAAAATAGTACAAAAAATTCATTCTTTCATTCCACAAATATTACTGAACATCAAGTACATACCAAGCACTGTTCTAGTGCTGGGGATAGAGTAGTGAACAAGCAGGCCTGATATATACCCTTGTGGAGCTAGAATTTACAATCCAGAAGATGTATACACAATAAAAAAATAGACAAGAAAAATACAAATCACAAAATTTGACCAATTATTATGGAGGGAAAGCACCAACTAGAATATTTAGCCACAATGATATAGTGTAGTGAAGTGAAATCCTTTCCAAATTTGCCTATCATCAGAATTACTGGGGGAAAGGAAATATATAGATTCCAAGGTCCTTCCCTGAAAATCCTGATTAGTAGGTCTGGGATGGGGTGATCTGTATATTTTTTAACATATTTATTGGAGTATAATTGCTTTACAATGGTGGGTTAGTTTCTGCTGTATAACAAAGTGAATCAGCTATACATATACATATATCCCCAATTCTCCTCCCTCTTGTGTCTCCCTCCCACCCTCCCTATCTCACCCCTCTTGGTGGACACAAAGCACTGAGCTGATCTCCCTGTGCCATGTGGCTGCTTCCCACTAGCTATCTATTTTACATTTGGTAGTGTATATATGTCCAAGCCACTCTCTCACTTCATCCCAACTTACATTTCCCTCTCCCCGTGTCCTCAAGTCCATTCTCTACATCTGTGTCTTTATTCCTGTCTGAACCTAGGTTCTTCAGACCTCTTTAATTTTTTTTTTAGATTCCATATATATGTGTTAGCATACGGTATTTGTTTTTCTCTTTCTGACGTATGTCACTCTGTATGACAGACTCTAGGTCCATCCACCTCACTGCAAATAACTCAATTTCCTTTCTTTATATGGCTGAGTAATATTCCATTGTATATATGTGCCACATCTTCTTTATCCATTCATCTATCAATGGACACTTAGGTTGCTTCCATGTCCTGGCTATTGTAAATAGTGCTGCAATGAACATTGTGGTAAATGACTCTTTTTGAATTATGGTTTTTCAGGATATATGACCAGCAGTGGGATTGCTGGGCCATATTGTAGTTCTATTTTTAGTTTTTTAAGGAACCTCCATACTGTCCTCCATAGTGGCTGTATCAATTTATATCCCCACCAACAATGCAAGAGGGTTCGCTTTTCTCCACACCCTCTCCAGCATTTATTGTTTGTAGATATTTTAACTATGGCCATTCTGACTGCTGTGAGGTGATATATCATTGTAGCTTTGATTTGCATTTCTCTAATGATTAGTGATGTTGAGCATCCTTTCATGTGTTTGTTGGCAATCTCTATATCTTCCTTGGAGAAATGTCTATTTATGTCTTCTGCCCATTTTTGGATTGGGTTGTTTGTGTTTTTGATATTGAGCTGCATGAGCTGCTTGTATATTTTGGAGATTAATCCATTGTCAGTTGCTTCATTTGCAAATATTTTTTCCCATTCTGAGGGTTGTCTTTTTGCCTTCTTTATAGATTTGTTTGCTGTGCAAAAGCTTTTAAGTTCATTAGGTCCCATTTGGTTATTTTTGTTTTTATTTCCATTTCTCTAGGAGGTGGAACAAAAAGGATTTTGCTGTGATTTATGTCATAGAGTGTTCTGCCTATGTTTTCCTCTAAGAGTTTGATAGTGTCTGGCCTTACATTTAGGTCTTTAATCCATTTTGAGTTTATTTTTGTGTATGGTGTTAGGGAGTGTTCTAATTTCATTTTTTTACATGTAGCTGTCGAGTTTTCCCAGCACCAGTTATTGAAGAGTCTGTCTTTTCCCCATTGAATATTCTTGCCTCCTTTATCAAACATAAGGTGACCACATGTATGCAGGTTTATATCTGGGCTTTCTATCCTGTTCCATTGATCTATATTTTTGTTTTTGTGCCAGTACCATACTGTCTTGATTACTGCAGCTTTGTAATATAGTCTGAAGTCCAGGAGCCTGATTCCTCCAGCTCCATTTTTCTTTCTCAAGATTTCTTTGGCTATTTGGGGTCTTTTGTGTTTCCATACAAATTGTGAAATTTTTTGTTCTAGTTCTGTGACAAATGCCATTGGTAGTTTGAAAGGGATTGCACTGAATCTGTAGATTGCTTTGGGTAGTAGAGTCATTTTTACAATATTGATTCTTCGAAACTAAGAACATGGTATATCTCTCCATCTGTTTGAATAATCTTTAATTTCTTTCATCAGTGTCATATTTTTTGCATACAGGTCTTTTGTCTCCTTCTTTTGGTTTATTCCTAGGTATTTTATTCTTTCAGTTGTAATGATAAATGGGAGTGTTTCTTTAACTTCTCTTTCGGATTTTTCATCATTAGTATATAGGAATGCAAGAGATTTCTGTGCATTAATTTTGTATTCTGCTACTTTACCAAGTTCATTGATTAGCTGTAGTACTTTTCTGGTAGCATCTTTAGGATTCGCTATGTATAGTATCATGTAATCTGAAAACATTGACACTTTACTTCTTCTTTTCTGATTTGGATTACTTTTATTTCTTTTTCTTCTCTGATTGCAGTGGCTAAAACTCCCAAATCTATGTTGAATAATAGTAGAGAGAGTGTCTTCTTCCTGCTCTTAGTGGAAATATTTTCAGATTTTCACCATTTAGAATGATGCTGGCTGTGGGTTTGTCATATATGGCCTTTATTATGTTGAGGTAAGTTCCCTCTATGCCTACTTTCTGCAGGGCTTTTATCATAAATGGGTGTTGAATTTTGTCAAAAGCTTTCTCTGCATCTATTGAGATGATCATATGGTTTTTATTCATCAGTTTATTAATGTGGTGTATCGCATTGATTGATTTATGTATATTGAAGAGTCCTTGCATCCCTGGGATAAACCCCACTTGATCATGGAGTACGCTCCCTTTAATGTGCTGTTGGATTCTGTTTGATAGTAATTAGTTGAGGATTTGTGCATCTGTGTTCATCAGTGATATTGGCCTGTAGTTTTCTTTTTTTGCGACATCTTTGCCTGGTTTTGGTATCAGGGTGATGGTGGCCTCGTAGAATGTGTTTGGGAGTGTTCCTCCCTCTGCTATATTTTGGAAGAGTTTGAGAAGGATAGGTGTTAGCTCTTCTCTAAATGTTTGATAGAATTCATCTGTGAAGCCATCTGGTTCTGTGCTTTTGTTTGTTGGAAGATTTTTAATCACATTTTTAATTTCAGTGCTTGTGATTGGCCTGTTTATATTTTCTATTTCTTCCTGGTTCAGTCTTGGAATGTTGTGCTTTACTAAGAATTTGTCCATTTCTTCCAGGTTGTCCATTTTATTGGCATATAGTTGATTGTAGCAATCTCTCATGATCCTTTGTATTTCTTTTTTGTTTTTTTTTTGAACGTTTGACTTTTATTTTATTTATTTTTTTATATAGCAGGTTCTTATTAGTCATCAATTTTATACACATCAAGGTGTCCATGTCAAACCCTGTCGCCCAATTCATCACACACCCCCCGCACCCCCCCACGCTGCTTTACCCCATTGGTATCCATACGTTTCTTCTCTACATCTGTGTCTCAATTTCTGCCCTGCAAAGCGGTTCGTCCATACCATTTTTCTAGGTTCCACATATATGCGTTAATATACGATATTTTTTTTCTCTTGCTGACTTACTTCACTCTGTATGACAGTCTCTAGATCCATCCATGTCTCAACGAATGACCTAATTTCATTCCTTTTTATGGCTGAGTAATATTCCATTGTATATATGTACCACTCTTCTTTATCCATTTGTCTGCTGATGGGCATTTAGGTTGTTTCCATGACCTGGCTATTGTAAATAGTGCTGCAATGAACATTCGGGTGCATGTGTCTTTCTGAATTACGGTTTTCTCTGGGTATATGCCCAGTAGTGGGATTGCTGGGTCATATGGTAATTCTATTTTTAGTTTTTTAAGGAACCTCCATATTGTTCTCCATAGTGGCTGTATCAATTTACATTCCCACCAAAAGGGCAAGAGGGTCCCCTTTTCTCCACACCCTCCACAAAATTTGTTGTTCATAAACTTTCTGATAATGCCCATTCTAACTGGTGTGAGGTGATACCTCACTGTAGTTTTGATTTGCATTTTTCTAGTAATTAGTGATGTTGAGCATCTATTCATGTGCTTCTTGGCCATCTGTATGTCTTCTTTGGAGAAATGTCTATTTAGGTCTTCTGCACATTTTTGGATTGGGATGTTTACTTTTTAATATTGAGCTGCATGAGCTGTTTATATATTTTGGAGATTAAGCCTTTGTCCATTGATTCGTTTGCAAATATTTTCTCCCATTCTGAGGGTTGTCTTTTAATCTTGTTTATGGTTTCCTTTGCTGTGCAAAAGTTTTGAAGTTTCATTAGGTCCCATTTGTTTATTTTTGTTTTTATTTCCATTAATCTAGGAGGTGGATCAAAAAAGGTCTTGCTGTGATTTATATCAAAGAGTGTTCTTCCAATGTTTTACTCTAAGAGTTTTATAGTGTTCGTTCTTACAGTTAGGTCTCTAATCCATTTTGAGTTTATTTTTGTGTAAGGTGTTAGGGAGTGTTCTAATTTCATTCTTTTACATGTAGCTGTCCAGTTTTCCAAGCACCATTTATTGAAGAGACTGTCTTTTCTCCATTGTATATCCTTGCCTCCTTTGTCATAGATTAGTTGACCATAGCTGCCTGGGTTTATCTCAGGGCTTTCTTTTTTGTTCCATTGATATATATTTCTGTTTTTGTGCCAGTACCATATTTCTTGTTTACATATTGTACCTTTGTAGTATAGTCTGAAGTCAGGGAATCTGATTCATCCAGCTCTGCTTTTTTCCCTCAAGACTGCTTTGGCTATTCGGGGTCTTTTGTGTCTCCACACAAATTTTCAGATTTTTTGTTCTAGTTCTGTAAAAAATGCCTTTGGTTATTTGACAGGGATTGCATTGTCGATTGCTTTGGGTAGTATAGTCATTTTCACAATATTGATTCTTACAATCCAAGAACATGGTATATCTCTCCATCTGTTGGTATCATCTTTAATTTCTTTCATCAGTGTCTTATAGTTTTCTGCATACAGGTCTTTTGTCTCCCTAGGTAGGTTTATACCTAGGTATTTTATTCTTTTTGTTGCAATGGTAAATGGGAGTTTTTCTTTAATTTCTCTTTCAGATTGTTCATCATTAGTGTACAGGAATGCAAGAGATTTCTGTGCATTAATTTTGTATCCTGCAACATTACCAAATTCCTTGATTAGCTCTAGTAGATTTCTGGTGGCATCTTTAGGATGCTCTATGTATAGTATCATGTCATCTGCAAACAGTGACAGCTTTACTTCTTCTTCTCCAATTTGTATTCCTTGTATTTCTTGTCCTTCTCTGATTGCCATGGCTAGCACTTATAAAACTATGTTGAATAATAGTGGTGAGAGTGGACATCCTTGTCTTGTTCCTGATCTTAGAGGAAATGCTTTCAGTTTTTCATCATTGAGAATGATGTTTGCTGTGGGTTTGTCATATATGGCCTTTATTATGATGAAGTAGGTTCCCTCTTTGCCCACTTTCTGGAGAGTTTTTATCATAAAAGGGTGTTGAATTTTGTCAAAAGCTTTTTCTGCATCTATTGAGAAGATCATATTGTTTTTATTCTTCAATTTGTTAATACAGTGTATCACATTGATTGACTTGCGTATATTGAAGAATCATTGCATCGCTGGGATAAATCTCACTTGATCATGGTGTATGATCCTTTTAATGTGTTGTTGGATTCTGTTTGCTAGTATTTTGCTGAGGATTTTTGCATCTATATTCATCAGTGATATTGGTCTGTAATTGTTTAAAAATTATCTTTGTCTTGTTTTGGTATCAGGGCGATGGTGGCCTCATAAAATGAGTTTGGGAGTGTTCCTTCCTCTGCAATTTTTGGAAGAGTTTGAGAAGGATGGGTGTTAGCTCATCTCTAAATGTTTGACAGAATTCACCTGTGAAGCCATCTGATCCTGGACTTTTGTTTGTTGGAAGATTTTTAATCACAGCTTCAATTTCGTTACTTGTGGTTTCTCTGTTCATATTTTCTATTTCTTCCTGGTTCAATCTTGGAAGTTTATACCTTTCTAAGAATTTGTCCATTTCTTCCAGGTGGTCCATCTTATTGGCATAGAGTTGCTTGTAGTAGTCTTTTAGGATGCTTTGTATTTCTGTGGTGTCTGTTATAATTTCTCCTTTCTCATTTTTAATTTTATTGATTTGCGTCCTCTCCCTCTTTTTATTGTTTAGTCTGGCTAATGGTTTATCAATTTGGTTTGTCTTCCCAAAGAACCAGCTTTTAGTTTTATTGATCTCTGCTATTGTTTTCTTTGTTTCCGTTTCCTTTATTTCTGCTCTAATCTTTACGATTTGTTTCCTTCTGCTAACTTTGGGTATTCTTTGTTCTTCTTTCTCTAGTTCCTTTAGGTGTAAGTTTAGAATGTTTACTTGAGATTTTTCTTGTTTCTTGAGGTAGGCTTGTATAGCTATAAACTTCCCTCTTAGAACTGCTTTTGCTGCATCCCATAGGTTTTGGATTGTCTTTTTTTCATTGCCTTTTGTCTCTAGGTATTTTTTGATTTCCTCTTTGATTTATTCAGTGATCTCTTGGTTATTTAGTAATGTACTGTTTAGCCTCCACATGTTTGTTTTCTTTTACCTTTTTTCCCTGTAATTCATTCCTAATCTCATAGCATTGTGGTCAGAAAAGACGCTTGATATGATTTCAATTTTCTTAAATTTACTGAGGCTTGATTTGTGACCCAAGATTTGATCTATCCTGGAGAATGTTCCATGCACACTTGAGAAGGAAGTGTAATCTGCTGTTTTTGGATGAAATGTCCTATAAATGTCAATTCAATCTATCTGGTCTATTGTGTCTTTTAAAGCTTCTGTTTCCTTATTTATTTTAGTTTTGGATGATCTGTCCATTGGTGTAAGCGAGGTGTTAAACTCCCCCACTATTATTGTGTTACTGTCGATTTCCTCTTTTATAGCTGTTAGCAGTTGCCTCATGTATTGAGGTGCTCCTATGTTGGGTGCATATATATTTATAATTGTTACATCTTCTTCTTGGATTGATCCCTTGGTCATTATGTAGTGTCCTTCTTTGTCTCTTGTAACATTCTTTATTTTAAAGTCTTTTGTATCTGATATGAGTATTGCTACTCCAGCTTTCTTTTGATTTCCATTTGCATTGAATATCTTTTTCCATCCCCTCACTTTCTGTCTGTATGTGTCCTTAAGTCTGAAGTGGCTCTCTTGTAGACAGCATATAGATGGTTCTTGTTTTTCTATCCATTCAGCAAGTCTGTGTCTTTTGTTTGGAGCATTTTATCCATTCACGTTTACAGTAATTATCGATATGTATCTTCCTATGGTCATTTTCTTATTTGTTTTGGGTTTGTTTTTGTAGGTCTTTTTCTTCTCTTGTGTTCCCCACTCAGAGAAGTTCCTTCAGCATTTGTTGTAGATCTGGTTTGGTTGTGCTGAATTCTCTTAGCTTTTTCTTGTCTGTAAAGCTTTTGATTTCTCCATCGAATCTGAATGAGATCCTTGCTGGGTAGAGTAATCGTGGTTGTAGTTTCTTCCCTTTCATCACTTTAAGTATATCATGCCACTCCCTTCTGGCTTGTAGAACTTCTGCTGAGAAAGCAGCTGTTAACCTTATGGGAGTTCCCTTGTATATTGTTTGTCATTTTTCCCTTGCTGCTTTCAGTAATTTTTCTTTGTCTTTAATTTTTGCTAATTTGATTACTATTTGTCTCAGTATGTTTCTCCTTGGGTTTATCCTGTGTGGGACTCTCTGTGCTTCCTGTAGTTGGATGGCTATTTTCTTTCCCATGTTTGGCAAGTTTTTGACTGTAATCTCTTCAAGTATTTTTTCGAGTCCTTTCTCTCTCTCTTCTCCTTCTGGGACCCCTATGATGTGAAAGTTGCTGCATTTAATGTTGTCCCAGAGGTCTCTTTGTGTTTCTGGAGAGTCAGTTGTTTCTTATCCTTTTTCATTTCTAATTCTACTGATTTGGGTCTTCTCCCTTTTTTTCTTGATGATTCTGGGTAATGGTTTATCAATCTTGTTTATCTTATCAAGGAACCAGCTTTCAGTTTTATTGATCTTTGCTCTCATTTCCTTCATTTCTTTTTCATTTGTTTCTGACCTGATCTTTATGATTTCTTTCCTTCTGCTAACTTTCGGATTTTTTTGTTCTTCTTTCTCTAATTGCTTTAGGTGTAAGTTTAGGTTGTTTATTTGAGATGTTTCTTGTTTCTGGAAGTAAGATGTATTGCTATAAACTTCCCTCTTATCACTACTTTTGCTGCATCCCATAGATTTTGGGTCATTGTGTTTTCATTGTCATTTGTTTCTAGGGATTTTTTGATTTCCTCTTTGATTTCTTCAGTGATCTCTTGGTTGTTTAGTAGTGTATTGTTTAGCCTCTATGTGTTTGTATTTTTTACAGATTTTTCCCTGTAATTGATATCTAGTGTCAATGTGTTGTGGTCAGAAAACATACATGGTATGAATTCAATTTTCTTAAATTTACCAAGGATTGATTTATGACCCAAGATATGATCTACCCTGGAGAATGTTCCATGAGCATTTGAGAAGAAAGTGCATTCTGTTGTTTTTGGATGGAATGTCCTATAAATATCAGTTAAGTCCATCTTGTTTAATGTATCATTTAAAGCTTGTGTTTCCTTATATATTTTCATTTTGTATGATCTGTCCATTGGCTAAAATGGGGTGTTAAAGTCCCCTACTATGATTGTGTTACTGTCGATTTCCCGTTTTATGGTTGCTATTATTTGCCCTAGGTATTAAGGTGCCCCTACGTTGGGTGCATAAATATTTACAATTGTTATATCTTCTTCTTGGATTGATCCCTTCATCATTATGTAGTTTCCTTCTTTGTCTCATGTAATAGTCTTTATTTTACAGTCTATTTTGTCTGATATGAGAATTGCTATTCCAGCTTTCTTTTGATTTCCATTTGTGTGGAATATCTTTTTCCATCCCCTCACTTTCAGTCTGTATGTGTCCCTGGGTCTGAAGTGGGTCTCTTGTAGACAGCATATATATGGGTCTTGCTTTTGTATCCATTCATCCAGTCTATGCCTTTTGGTTGGAGCATTTAATCCATTTACATTTAAGGTAGTTTTCAATATGCAATCCCTATTACCTTTTTTCTTAATTGTTTTGGGTTGTTATTGTAGGTATTTTCCTTCTCTTGTGTTTCCTGCCTAGAGAAATTCCTTTAGCATTTGTTGTAAAGCTGGTTTGGTGCTGCTGAATTCTCTTAACTTTTGCTTTTTTGTCAAGATTTTAATTTCTTTGTTGAATCTGAATGAGATCCTTCATAGGTAGAGTAATCTTGGCTGTAGGTTTTTCCCTTTCTTCACTTTAAATATGTCCTGCCACTCCCTTGTGGCTTGCAGAATTTCTGCTGAAAGATCAGCTGTTAACCTTATGGGGATTCCCTTGTATATTATTTGTTGTTTTTCCCTTGTTACTTTTAATATGTTTTCTTTGTATTTAACTTTTGATAGTTTGATTAATATGTGTCTTGGCGTGTTTCTCCTTGGATTTATCCTGTATGGGACTCTCTTCGCTTCTTGGACTTGATTGCCTATTTCCTTTGCCATATTAAGGAAGTTTTCAACTATAATCTCTTCAAATATTTTCTCCGTCCCTTTCTTTTTCTCTTTTTCTTCTGGGACCCCTATAATTCGAATGTTGGTGTGTTTAATGTTGTCCCAGAGGTCTCTAAGACTGTCCTCAATTCCTTTCATTCTTTCTTCCTTTATTCTGCTCTGCAATAGTTATTTCCACTATTTCATCTTCCAGGTCACTTATCCGTTCTTCTGCCTCAGTTATTCTGCTATTGATTCCTTCTCGAGAATTTTTAATTCCATTTATTGTGTTCTTCATCATTGTTTGTTTGCTCTTTAGTTCTTCTAGGTCCTTGTTAAACGTTTCTTGTATTTTCTCCATTCTGTTTCCAAGATTTTGTATCATCTTTATTATAATTTCTCTGAATTCTACTTCAGGTACACTACCTATTTCCTCTTCATTTGTTTCGTCTGGTGGTTTTTTACCTTGCTCCTTCATCTGCTGTGTGTTTCTCTGTATTCTCCTTTTGCTTAACTTTACTGTGTTGGGGTCTCCTTTTTGCAGGTTGCAGCTTCATAGTTCCCGTTGTTTTTGGTGTCTGCCCCCAGTGGTTGAGGTTGGTTCAGTGGTTTGTGTAGGCTTCCTCTGGAGGTGATTGGTGCCTGTGTTCTTGTGGATGAGGCTGGATCTTTTCTTTCTTGTGGCAGGACCACATCCAGTGGTTTGGTTTGGGGTGTCTGTGATCTTTTTATGACTTTAGGCAGCCTCTCTGTTAATGGGTGGGGTTGTATTCCTGTTTTGCTAGTTGTTTTACATAGGGTGTCCAACACTGTACCTTGCTGGTTGTCGAGTGGAGCTGGCTCTTAGCGTTGAGATCGTGATCTCTGGGAGAACTTTTGTTGCTTCATATTATGTGGATCTTGGAGGTCTCTGTTAGATCAATGTCCTGAACTCGGCTCTCCCACCTCAGTGGCAGAGGCCTTACACCTGGCTGGAGCATCAAGACCATGTCAGCCACACGGCTCAGAAACAAAGGGAGAAAAAAAGAAAGGAGGAAAAAATAAAATAAAATTAAATTAAAATGTAATTAAAATAAAAAATAAGTATTAAAAATTTAAAAAAATTGTAAGGTAATAAAAAAAGGAAAAACAAAGAAAGATAGCAAGAAGAAAGCAGCCAATCCAAAAAACAAACCACCAATTATAACAAGCGCTAAAAACTATACTAAAAATCAAACAAACAAACAAACAAAATGGACAGACAGAACCCTAGGACAAATGGTAAACGCAAGGCTATGCAGACAAATCACACAAAGAAGCATACACATACACCATCACAAAAAGAGAATAAGGAAAAAATATATATCTATATATAAGAGAAAAAAAAAGGAAGAAGAGGACAACCAAATCGATAAACAAATCGACCAATGATAATAAACTCTAAATACTAAACTAAAATAAACTTAAAATCAGAAACAAATTAGATGCAGAAGGCCAACCCCAAGTCTACAGTTGCTCCCAAAATTCAGCACCTCAATTTTGGGATCATTTGTTATCTAGTCAGGTATTTCACAGATGCAGGCTGCATCCAATTGATTGTGGACATTTAATCCACTGCTCCTGAGGCTGCTGGGAGAAATTCCCCTTTCTCTTCTTTGTTTGCACAGCTCCTGGGGTTTGGCTTTGGGTTTTGCCCTGCCTCTGCGTGTAGGTCGTCTGAGGGTGTCTGTTCTTTGCCCAGACAGGACGGGGTTAAAGTAGCAGTTGTTTAGGGGTCTCTGGCTCACTCAGCCCAGGGGGTGGCAGGGGTATGGAATGCAGGTTGAGCCTGTGGTGGCAGAGGCCGGCATGATGTTGCAAGAGCTTGAGGTGCACCGTGTGTTCTTCTGGGGAAGTTGTCCTTGGATCATGGGACCCTGGTAGTGGTGGGCTGCACAGGCTCCTGGGAGGGGAGGTGTGGAGAGTGACCTGTGCTTGCACACAGGATTCTTGGTGGCTGCAGCAGCAGCCTTAGCATTTCATGGCCATCTTTGGTGTCTGTGCTGATAGCCTGCTCATGCCCATCTCTGGAGGTTGTTTAGGCAGTGCTCTAAATCTCCTCTCCTCGAGCACCTGGAAACAATTGTCTCTTGCCTCTTAGGCAGGTCCAGATTTTTTCCCAGACTCCCTCCCAGCTAGCTGTGGTGCACTAGCCCCCATCAGGCTGTGTTCACACAGCCAACCCAAGTCCTCTGCCTGGGATCTTACCTCCGAAGCCAGAACCTCAGCTCCCAGCCCCCACCTGCCCTGGTGGGTGAGCAGACAAGCTTCTCAGGCTGGTAAGTGCTGGTTAGCACTGATCCTCTGTGCGGGAATCTCTCTGTTTTGCCCTCTACACCCCTGTTGCTGTACTCTCCTCCATGGCTCCAAAGCTTCCCCCCTGCCCACCGCCTGTCTCCGCCACTGAAGGGGCTTCCTAGTGTATGGAAACATTTCCTCCTTCACAGCTCCCTCTCAGATGTGCAGGTCCCATTCCTATTCTTTTGTCTCTGTTTTTCCTTTTTTCTTTTACCCTACCTAGGTACGTGGGGAATTTCTTGCCTTTTGGGAAGTCTGAGGTCTTCTGCCAGCATTCAGTAGGTGTTATGTAGGAGTTGTTCCACATGTAGATGTATTTTTGATGTATTTGTGGGGAGGAAGGTGATCTCTGCATCTTACTCCTCCGCTATCTGGAAGGTCTCCCCCCACCTTTCTTTTCGAGTCTTGTTAATCAGTATATTTTTCTTTTTTACACTCTGGCATATGCCCCATCAAGCGTTTATAACTGTTGTCCTCAGAGAAGCTCATGTAGAAAAATATGTACATGGTGATACATTACGTAAGAAAGATTAATGCTGCACCTTAGGAAATGATCAACTCCAATTTCAGTACTTGCCAGAGGCTTTAGCTTTAACAAGATTCTGTACTTTTAAGAAATATGCAGACCCACCACCAGAGCCTCCCATCAAGCCTCTTAGATAGCCTCAACCACCAGAGGGCAGACAGCAGAAGCAAGAAAAACTACAATCCTGCAGCCTGTGGACCAAAAACCACAGTTACAGAAAGATAGAGAAGATGAAAAGGCAGAGGGCTATGTACCAGATGAAGGAACAAGAAAAAAACCCAGAAAAACAACTAAATGAAGTGGAGATAGGCAACCTTCCAGGAAAAGAATTCAGAATAATGATAGTGAAGATTATCCAGGACCTCGGAATAAGAATGGAGGCAAAGATTGAGAAGATGCAAGAAATGATTAACAAAGACCTAGAAGAATTAAAGAACAAACAAACAGAGATGACCAATACAATAACTGAAATGAAAACTACACTAGAAGGATTCAATAGCAGAATAACTGAGGCAGAAGAACGGATAAGTGACCTGGAAGACAGAATGGTGGAATTCACTGCTGTGGAACAGACTAAAGAAAAAAGAATGAAAAGAAATGAAGACAGCCTAAGAGACCTCTGGGACAACATTAAACGCAACAACATTCGCATTATAGGGGTCCCAGAAGGAGAAGAGAGAGAGAAAGGACCAGAGAAAATATTTGAAGAGATTATAGTTGAAAACTTCCCTAACGTGGGAAAGGAAATAGCCACCCAAGTCCAGGAAGCGCAGAGAGTCCCATACAGAATAAACCCAAGGAGAAACACACCGAGACACATAGTAATCAAAGTGGCAAAAATTAAAGACAAAGAAAAATTATTGAAAGCAGCAAGGGAAAATCGACAAATAACATACAAGGGAACTCCCATAAGGTTAACAGCTGATTTCTCAGCAGAAACTCTGCAAGCCAGAAGGGAGTGGCATGATATAATTAAAGTAATGAAAGGGAAGAACCTACAACCAAGATTACTCTACCCGGCAAGGATCTCATTTAGATTTGATGGAGAAATCAAAAGCTTTACAGACAAGCAAAAGCTAAGAGAATTCAGCACCACCAAACCAGCTCTACAACAAATGCTAAAGGAACTTCTCTAAGTGGGAAACACAAGAGAAGAAAAGGACCTACAAAAACAAACCCAAAACAATTAAGAAAATGGTCATAGGAACATACATATCGATAATTACCTTAAACGTGAATGGATTAAATGCCCCAACCAAAAGACATAGACTGGCTGAATGGGTACAAAAACAAGACCCATATATATGCTGTCTACAAGAGACCCACTTCAGACCTAGGGACACATACAGACTGAAAGTGAGGGGATGGAAAAAGATATTCAATGCAAATGGAAATCAAAAGAAAGCTGGAGTAGCTATACTCATATCAGATAAAATAGACTTTAAAATAAAGAATGTTACAAGAGACAAGGAAGGACACTACATAATGATCCAGGGATCAATCCAAGAAGAAGATATAACAATTATAAATATATATGCACCCAACATAGGAGCACCTCAATACATAAGGCAACTGCTAACAGCTATAAAAGAGGAAATCGACAGTAACACAATAATAGTGGGGGACTTTAACACCTCACTTACACCAATGGACAGATCATCCAAAATGAAAATAAATAAGGAAACAGGAGCTTTAAATGACACAATAGGCCAGATAGATTTAATTGATATATATAGGACATTCCATCCAAAAACAGCAGATTACACGTTCTTCTCAAGTGCGCACGGAACATTCTCCAGGATAGATCACATCTTGGGTCACAAATCAAGCCTCAGTAAATTTAAGAAAATTGAAATCATATCAAGCATCTTTTCGGACCACAACGCTATGAGATTAGAAATGAATTACAGGGAAAAAAACGTAAAAAAGACAAACACATGGAGGCTAAACAATACGTTACTAAATAACCAAGAGATCACTGAAGAAATCAAAGAGGAAATAAAAAAAAATACCTGAGACAAATGACAATGAAAACACAACGACCCAAAACCTATGGGATGCAGCAAAAGCAGTTCTAAGAGGGAAGTTTATAGCTATACAAGCCTACCTAAAAAACAAGAAAAATCTCAAGTAAACAATCTAACCTTACACCTAAAGAAACTAGAGAAAGAAGAACAAACAAAACCCAAAGTTAGCAGAAGGAAAGAAATCATAAAGATCAGAGCAGAAATAAATGAAATAGAAACAAAGAAAACAATAGCAAAGATCAATAAAACTAAAAGTTGGTTCTTTGAGAAGATAAACAAAATTGATAAGCCATTAGCCAGACTCATCAAGAAAAAGAGGGAGAGGACTCAAATCAATAAAATCAGAAATGAAAAAGGAGAAGTTACAACAGACACCGCAGAAATACAAAGCATCCTAAGAGACTATTACAAGCAACTTTATGCCAATAAAATGGACAACCTGGAAGAAATGGACAAATTCTTAGAAAGGTATAACCTTCCAAGACTGAACCAGGTAGAAACAGAAAATATGAACAGACCAATCACAAGTAATGAAATTGAAACTGTGATTAAAAATCTTCCAACTACAAAAGTCCAGGACCAGATGGCTTCACAGGTGAATTCTATCAAACATTTAGAGAAGAGCTAACACCCATCCTTCTCAAACTCTTCCAAAAAATTGCAGAGGAAGGAACACTCCCAAACTCATTCTATGAGGCCACCATCACCCTGATACCAAAACCAGACAAAGACACTACAAAAAAAGAAAATTACAGACCAATATCACTGATGAATATAGATGCAAAAATCCTCAACAAAATACTAGCAAACAGAATCCAACAACACATTAAAAGGATTATACACCACGATCAAGTGGGATTTATCCCAGGGATGCAAGGATCCTTCAATATACGCTAATCAATCAATGTGATACACCATATTAACAAATTGAAGAATAAAAACCATATGATCATCTCAATGGATGCAGAAAAAGCTTTTGACAAAATTCAACACCCATTTCTGATAAAAACTCTCCAGAAAGTGGGCATAGAGGGAACCTACCTCAACATAATAAAGGCCATATATGACAAACCCACAGCAAACATCAAAAAAAAAAAAAAAAAAAGAAATATGCAAAGTAATTCTTATGGTAAGGCATAGACTGGTTAAATGGAAATGAAAATAATGGTAGACTGGTAATAAAGAGATCTGGACTCTAATCACTGACCAGCTGTGTGATCTTCGGTGAGCCATACCCCCATCTATCTACACTTTACTTATATAAAATAAGAGTATGGTATTCAATCTCAAGATGCCCACCAGCTTTAAGTCAATCTCCATGTTATATAATAGAGAGTTTACAATTTGTTTTTCATACACAGCGGTGGTGGAGGGTTATATTTAATGCAAAAACAAGCTAAAAACAGTATAAGTGAAAAGCATTCTTCTATTTAAAGGCATTTCAAATTTAGCCATGATACTTGGAAAATAAACATAATCTAAAATGTAAAAACATACATCTGTTTTCCATGAAATTTACTTGTCTTTCAAAATGTATTTTAAACATTCAAACATGTGTTGTTTATATAAATATTTGACCATACAAGAGTTTGTTTTTACATATGTCCACTACAGTGAAAACACAGATGGAAAGGGTAGGCATTAAACTGAATTGCAGAGAGATAGGAGAGGGAACAAACTTTTATGGGTGACTTATAGTGCTTTACACTTATTATCCACATACATTATCTCAAAACAACCCTCTGTTATATTATGTCCATTTACTGTTTACTGAAGCGCAGAGACTTTAAAAAATTTGACCATGCTAAATTGCAAATTCTGAAGGAGAGCTGCGTTTTTCTCATGGCATCTAGAAGAGTTCTGGCACATAATAGGTGTTCGGTTTATCTTTCATGAATAAATAAGTCACTAAATAATAGGCACGAACCTGGGAAAACATTCCACATTAAAGAAATGTATGTACATAATATTCAATGAAGTTAAAGGGAAAATATACCAAATTTGCTTCCTAGGCTTTTTAAGAAGTATAAGATATAACAAGGAAACATGAATCTAAAATTTGCACATTATTCCACAAGTAATGGCTAACTAGACATCCTGAGGCAAAGTTCATTTTGGTGATCAATAACTAGAAGGTCTATTAGACTTTAAAACATCTACATAGTTTCTACCACAATCTCAGGAATATATTTATGTGGCAAACATATTCTTATTTGCAGTTTATCTAATATTACAAAAGAGGTCCTATTACAACACATAACCTTTTCAAAGTTTCTTTCTGCTGTGGGCATGATGCATTTTGGAAAACCACTAAAAATAAAAAAAATAGTAAGCAGTTCACTATTCTTTCCTCTAGTAGAAGCTTTAACAAGCCATAAGCAAGAAGAAAATGGTAATACTTCTTTCTTTTTCTGTATGTTAGTATTTTCTATAGGGATAAAGATTTCTGCACAGTATCCATGGCTTTGACCATTTTTAACCTCAGTTATGCCTAAAACTCCTTTATATCAAATAGAATCCTAGTGAGGAACCCTGTGGTTATCTTATCTTTCATTTTGGAAGAGTATGTTTTTAGTAATACTCTGTCTCTGTGTCCTCTCTCCTGCAGTATGGGGTCTCCAGGAACCCTTATGACAGTCCATGGAGCCTGAATGCTGCTGTCATGGCACGTGGAGTTTATTAGTATCAGTGGCAGATTGAATAAGAACAAAAATGAAAAAAACTCAGTAGAAAAGTTGGAAGATAAATTTGAGGATATCTTACTGAAAGCATAGCAAAAAAACAAACAGATTGAATATGGAAATCTCAGGGTAACAGTTGTGCTCCAGGTGCAGAGTAACCAATTCATGTTGGAGCAGCTCAGAAGTTCCAGGAAAGTTTCTTTAAGATGATAAAATTGCTGCACTACCAAATGTGTATGAATGTATTGAAAGGAGGTATGTACAACTGGGGAAGGTTTTGAGGATAAATTAGTAGTAGTACCTAGAAAATTAAGCAAGCAAACATACAAAAACCAAAACCTAAGTAAATAAAGAACTCCAAGGAAACAAAATAATAGTATGCAGAAAAGGACAAAAAATAATATTATACCACACAAGTCAAATGTGTAAAGCATTTACATAGTCATAATAATGTTAACACTGAATATCAAACTAACCAAAATTATGGAATAATTATACTGTGAGGATAAGAAGAGAAGAAGTATGCATGTAGGTGAAAGGATCAATAAAGAGATCTTGAAAGAGTTAGAAAAAATGCCTTGCATTTCATAGTCAAAAATCAATCAACAATGCCTAACACTGAAAAATCAGGAAGTAGTGATATAAACAGATAGATGAGACAGCTAGGTGTTCCCCAATATCTTTCTCCCTCTTCCAATAATAACTGAAAGTTTAGCTGGGCACATGACTCCCTACAATATAACTACATTTGCAGCTTCCCTTTTAGTTAGGTATGACCATGTGACTAATACTTAGCCAATGGGATTTAAGTGAATGTGTTTTGTGGCAGTTTCTGGGAATCCCTTTTAAAAGATAGCTAGTACACACTTTTTGTCCCTTCTTTCTCCCCATCTCTGTCATGCTGCCTGGACCATAAATGCCATAATTTTGGACCTTGAGGACCAGGGCTACATCATAGGGATGGCAGAATGGAAGATGGAAGGCATTAGAGTCTCTTGAGGACTTCACAAGGCAGAACGGCTATGCCAGCTCTGGACTTGTACATGGAATTGAAATATCTTGTTTAAGCCACTGTTATTTTGAGTCTTTTTGTTATTCACAGCAAAACCTAATTCTAATTAATATACCACATTATTCAGATGGTGGTAAATACCAAAGGGATCATCTAAAAGAGTAGAAAGTAGTTGACTCTGGCTATCGGGAAATGGTAGGAGGAGAGGAGTAAAGAATGTTGGTTTTGCAGAAACTAACACACCATTGTAAAGCAATTATACTCCAATAAAGATGTTTAAAAAATAAAATAAAATAAAATAAAGTATTCAAATATTTTCATCCATTAAAAAATAAATAAATAAATAAATGCTTGTGGATTTAAAAAAAAATGTTGGTTTTCTAGCAAGTTCTACAGAACTTAACTCCTTAAGCTATGTGCATGTATAACTTTGACTTAAAGAAACATTAAAAACAACAATGACAACAAAAACACATGCTCTGTATTTCCCTAATTGTGGCTTTTGTTTAGGCTCCTCATACCATGATGCCAGTCCAATTCCTCTTCAGTCATTTATATTCTTTTGTCACCCCTTTTGCTAGACTTTAAGCTCCTTAGAAATAGGACAAGTGTCTAATGCATTTCTAGTTCCCTGTTCGTATATATAGCACATAGCATGCTCAGTAAATACAGGATTTTATTTGATTTCTCATCTGAATCCTAAAAAATATTAAAAGCACGGCTCTGGACAGGGCAGTATTTATTTTGAGAATACTATTTATTTTGAGGAATGTGCTCTATGATTTCTCCCTATATTTCTCCCTCTTTCTTCATGTATGTATGAGAAAATACTTTATTTCTTCCTCTGGAAGAGTTCTGCGTTTTGTCCTTTTTCTTTAATAGTACTTAACTCTTGATTTTCTGTAATGATCCTCCAGTGTGAGCTGAAGCCTACTTATACTTGCTCTCAAGAGCCAATTGTTAGCATCTCTTTTGAACTCTGCATTGAATGACCCATGGAATCAGCCATGGCAGGAATCTTTATATCATAGAAATCAACAAATGTTATAAATCAGGGCTTTTTTTTTTCCTTAAAAAGCTGGTTGTTAAATACCAGCACACTTCTGCCACTGTCTAAATCTTATACAAGTATCTTTTAAATGGAATGTAAACTACAGTTCCCACGACTGATCAATATAATTTTTCAATCTATCATTAATTATATAATATGTGAGATGTACAGTACTCCCCCATTATCTGAGTGAATGCCTGAAACCAGGGATAGTATCGAACGTTATATATACTTTTTTTTTTCTATACACACACCTACAATAAAGTTTAATTTATAAACTAGGCACAGTAAGAGAATATTCGAGTTGCCAGCATAACTACTCTTGAGATTTGGGGCAATTATTAAGTAAAATAAGGGTTACTTGAACACAAGCACTGAGATACCATGACAGTCAATCTAATAACTTAGATGGCTACTAAGTGACTAATGGGTGGGTAGCATATACAGCATGAATACGCTGGAGAAAGGGATGATTCACATCCTAGGATGGAGCAGGAGGACACAAGATCCATCATGCTACTCCAAACAGAGCACAAATGAAAACTTATGAATTGTTTATTTCTGGAATTTTCCATTTAATATTTTCAGACTGCAGTTGAGCACAGGTAACTGAAATTGCAGAAAGCAAAACCACAGATAAGGGGGAAGTACTGTATTTCAGATCACCTCATGCAATTTTATGAGACTGATGTGCTGCCAGCTGCGCTAAGAGGGCAGATATCTCATGCAATTTTAAAAACAGTGTTATCGATATATTTAACATGCCATACAACTCATTCATTTAATGTGTACAGTGAAAAGATTTTTAACATATTCACAGAGTTGTGCAACAATTACCACTAGCTAATTCCAGAACATTTTCATCATGCCAAAAACAAACCCTATACCCATTAGCAGTCACTCCCCATTCCTCTCTCCCCCCAGCCCCTGGCAACCACTAATATACCCTCTGTCTCTATAGATGTGCCTATTCTGGACATTTCATATAAATGGAACTATAAAATATGCAGTCTTTTGTGACTGGCTTCTTTCACTTGGCATAATGTTTTCAAGATTCATCTATTTTGTAGCATATTTCAGTATTTTATTCCTTTATATGGTTCTATAATATTCCACTATATGCATATATCACATTTTGTTTATTCATTCACTTGATGAGCATTTTTTCCCACTTTTTTGCTATTATGAATAATGCTGTTATGAATATCCATGTAGAAGTTTTCTTTAAACAACAAATATTTGTCTAGATCAAGGCACCACCAGACCTGGTGTCTGTTGAGAGTCCACTTCCTGGCTTGTAGACAGCCAACTTCTCCATGTGTCCTCACAGGGCCAAGAGAGAGAAAGAGAGATGTGGGTCTTTTCATTATGGCATTAATCCCATCTTGAGGTCCTCACTCTCAGGAACTAATTTAACCTAATTACCTTACAAAGGCCCCACCTCTAAATATCATCATATTGTGGATTAGGGTTTCAACATCTGAATTTGGAAGTGACACAATAAGTCCACAGTAGTAATGTTTACCGAATATTCACTAATAAAAGACAAAACTGGCAATGTGATTTCTACTTTTTTCACTGAGATCACACTGCATAAGATCAAGTTAAATTTGAAGATTCAATGAAAGGAAGAGCTTATTTGTGAACTACCCAGACAAGTGTGATAATTTTTGCTAAGATTAAAACTTTTCAAATCAATAAAAATGATTATTTTATACACTTTTCTAATATGAATCAATGTGCAGATTGTAGCAGTAATCACCAGTTCTATATACAAGGATTTCAAAATTAAAAGAAAAATTTGAAGGATACTTTGTTGATATTCATAAGCTTAGAGTTTCTTTTCAATTTATAGTATGTCTTTTTGATTTTCATGTTAATGATGGTAAGCTGACACAAGAATTGGTAGTCTTATTTAATTTGAATAGATATAATTTTTTTTAATTTATTTATTTATGGCTGTGTTGGGTCTTCGTTTCTGTGCGAGGGCTCTCCCCAGCTGCGGCAAGCGCAGGCCACTCTTCATCGCGGTGCGCAGGCCTCTCACCATCACGGCCCCTCGCGTTGCGGAGCACAGGCCCCAGACGCGCAGGCTCAGCAATTGTGGCTCACGGGCCCAGCCGCTCCGCGGCATGTGGGATCCTCCCAGACCAGGGCTCGAACCCGTGTCCCCTGCATTGGCAGGCAGACTCTCAACCACTGCGCCACCAGGGAAGCCCGATATAGTTTTGAAATTGATAAACTTTTGCTTCAAAGTCAAATCAATTTTTCTTAAAAAAGATGAATCGATGTTCACACTCAAAAGAGCTTTACCTCATCCTGTATAGGTAGCATCACGAGATGCATCCAGTTTGCTCTCCGTACAAACTCATCACTGTTACATTATCGGTACTTGAACTCTGCAGCTACCTCCAGCAAGGGTGGCAAGGGTGTCTTATTGTGTGTGTTGCTTATAATCAGAAAGAATAACATCATCAAGTTCAAAACTTTTATTCCTGGAGGTCATTAAAATTCATCTTTTTGTTTTCATGAGGCATCACCCTCAAGTGTGTTCTGGGGAGCACTGATTCCTGGGGGTACAAATAGGTGTTAACAGGAAAAAGCAGAATTGTTTTGGGAACAAGTAGACTGGAGAAATACTTGGTTATGGAAAGTTAATAAATTTCAATACAGCAGAACTTCACAGAGCCTTGGAGTATGTTGATACTTATACTAATCTCCTGGGGGCATGGGAAAGGTATAGTATTAAGTGTTTTCCTAAGTAATTTGGAACTGGCTCCCTGAAGGGACCAGTGATCCTTAGAACATATTCAGTTCTCATTTCTTTCACCTCAGTGAAGCAGGTAATTTGTTCTCTCTCTCTCTCTCTCTCTCTCTTTTTTAAAACAGCTGTGAACACTGAATTTTAGAGAGTGACACCCAAAGTTATCCCATTAGTTACTGGTTGAGCTGTGAATGTTGTCACCATAATATTAAAGCATTAATTGAAATTCCACCTTGTATTATATGTAGAATTCAGAATTTCTGACCATTATGAATAATAAGTCTCTTAACATAGATGAATATTTTTATTGTTTCTTTGGTCCCTAGTTTATGTTTGTAGTACCATAGAACCACTTGAAGTAATATGATATAGCAACTTTTTGCCAATTCTCAAAACAAGTTAATGTTAATAATGTAACAGGTAGTAGAGAGGTCATTAGTGGAGAATGCCAAAACCTCCAACCAAAGCAAATATACTGTCTTTTAAAAATTATATGACAGAAAAATATCTCTCATTATTACATGCTGGCCAAGTTTTGTAGTGTAAGTTCCCCATTGTTAGAAGCCCTTGTAATAATCTTTCATTAAGACTAAAGATAATGTTAATTTTACAGGACACACTTCTTTTTTTTTAAATTGAAGTATAGTTGATTTACAATGTTGTGTTAATTTCTGCTGTACAGCAAAGTGATTCAGATATATATATATATATATATATATATATATATATATATATATATACACATTCTTTTTTATATTCTTTTCCACTATGGTTTATCACAGGATATTGAATACAGTTCCCTGTGCAATACAGTAAGACCTTGCTGTTTATCTCTTCTGTATATAATAGTTTGCATCTGCTAACCCCAAACTCTCACTCCATCTCTCCCCCACCCCCCACCCTTGGCAACCACAGGTCTGTTCTCTACGTCTGTGAGTCTGTTTCTGTTTCATAGGTAGGTTCATTTGGTGAGGACACACTTCTTAAATAACAAAACCAAGGACCTTGTGTCTCTCTTTGGAAACGAAGGGTAATGTTCTACTTTGTCAATCTTGATCAATAAAATATTATTATAGAAACACAGAGAGTTCTAGCTAGATCCTTCTAAAGGAGTCTGGTGATTTCCCAGGGACTTTTGAATGGTCATTTTTAGAAGATCACGAGGTTGGATTCAACAATACCCCAGTGCTGGTGCATTGATATTGCTGACTAATTATTGGGGGAATCTAGTTATCCTTTCTTTTCTTTATATGATAGACATTATACCAGTTAGTGATTTTCTTTTGGAATTCACAAAGCTCAAGTGGTAATGTAAGGTCTAGAACTGACCTGCTTATAACTTCAGTGAATAATTTACCATCCATGTGTCTTATTTTCAGTAATCAGGCAACATCAGATACCATTATGTACTAAAACTTGTATAAAAATATTGTTGGATAAAAAGAAAGTACCATTTCATGGTTGTTTTCCTCTTGTATGACTTATCTCTTCAAGTAGAGCAAGAACTAAGATTTACATTTTCATTCTAGCCCTATGGTGACTAGAATAGTAAATGATATCCTATATATTCGATTAATACTTGATATATCAGTTAGTTTTAATTATTTATTAGCAACATTTTTATCTGAAAGGTGTGACCTTGTTCTTCTATACCTCATAGGACTATTTCAAAGAAAAAATAAAATATCACAAGTGTGAAGACACTTAAAGCAATGACCCCTTAACTGATGTCACTGTGTAATGTCAGTCTTTTGAAAAAAGTGTTCTGTAGTCATATATGTTGAAATGATGTTGCATAATTCTACACCTCTCTCTTCAAGCACATTTTGAAAGCTCTGAATGAACTGTATTATCTGCAATAAAGAAACAAGCTGCTCTGGTCTGAATAACAAAAAAAACATAATAAATTGATGTTATCAATGTAGATGTAAACACTAAAGGAAATACCTTTTTTTTTTTTTTTTTTACTTGATGCAATTATTGGAAACATTTTAAGTATGCTTGCAACAACTTAGTTATGTGACTCTACAGTCGGGAAGTAGCCTTGGGGGGATTGGTTCCAAGACTCATCAGGGATACCAAAATCCAAGATACTCAAGTCCCATAGTTGGCCCTCCATATGAGAGATTCTGCATCTCCATGTATAAGTTTTTGAGTGGACACACTTTTCATTTCTTTTGAGTGTATACCTAAGAATGGAATTGCTGTCATATGATAACTCTATGTTAAAAATTTTGAGGACTGCTTTCCAAAGTAGTTAAAACATTTTATATTTTCACCAGAAGTGTATAATGGTTCCAATTGCTCCACATCCTGGCCAACACTTATTACCTGTCTTTCTTATTATAGTGGGTGTTAAGAGGTATCTCATTGTGGTTTTGATTTCCATAATGACAAATGATGTTGAACATATTTTAGTGTATTTATTGGCCACTTGTACATCTTCTTTGGAAAAATGACTATTCTAATCTATTGCCCATTTTTAAATTGCATTATTTGCCTTTTTATTATTGATATGTAAGAGTTCTTTACATATTCTGGATAAGATCCTTATCAGATATATGATTTGAACATATTTCCTCCCATTCTGTGGGTTATCTTTTTCACTTTATTGATGGCACTGTTTAAAGCACCTCATACAATTTTTTAAATTAATTTTTATTGGAGTATAGTTGATTTACAATGTTGTGTTAGTTTCAGGTATACAGCAAAGTGAATCAGTTATACATATATCCATTCTTTTTCAGATTCTTTTCCCATAGAGGTTATTAGAGAATATTGAGTAAAGTTCCCTGTGTTACAGTGTAGGTCCTTTTTAGTTATCAATTTTATATATAGAAGTATGTATATGTTAATCTCAATCTCCTAATTTATCACTTCCTGCCACATTTTCCCTTTGGTAACCATAAGTTTGATTTCAAGATCTGTGAGTCTGTTTCTCTTTTGTATATAAGTCCATTTGTATCATTTTTAAAATTAGATTCCACATATAAGCGATATCATATGCTATTTGTCTTTCTCTGTCTGACTTACTTCACTTAGTATGATAATCTCTAGGTCCATTCATGTTGCTGCAAATGGCATTATTTCATTCTCTTTTTATGGCTGAGTAATATTCCATTGTATATATGTACCACATCTTCTTTATCCATTCCTCTGTTGATGGACATTTAGGTTGCTTCCATGTCTTGGCTACTGTAAATAGTGCTGCAGTGAACATTGGGATGTATGTATCTTTTTGAATTTTGGTTTTCTCTGGATATATGCCCAGGAATGGGATTGCTGGATCATATGGTAGCTCTATATTTAGTTTTTTAAGAAACCTCCATACTGTTCTCCATAATGGTTGTACCAATTTACATTCCCACTAACAGTGTAGGAGGGTCCCCTTTTCTCCACACTCTCTCCAGTATTTATTGTTTGTAGATTTTTTGATGATGGCCATTCTGACCAGTGTGAGGCATTTTTCAGAGAACTAGAGCAAAAAATTTTGGAATTTGTATGGAAACACAGAAGACCCTAACTAGCCAAAGCGATCTTGAGAAAGAAGAATGGAGCTGAAGGAATCAGGCTGAATTCAGACTATACTACAAAGCTACAGTAATCAAAACAGTAATCAAAAAAGTATGGTACTGACACAAAAACAGATATATAAATCAATGGAACAGGACAGAAAGTCCAGAGATAAATCCATTCACCTATGGTCAACTAATCTATGACTAAGGAGGCAAGAATATACAATGGAGAAAAGACAATCTCTTCAGTAAGTAGTGCTGGGAAAACTGGACAGCTACATGTAAAAGAATGAAAATAGAACATTCCCTAACACCATACACAAAAATAAACTCTAAATGGGTTAAAGACCTAAATGTAAGGCCAGACACTATAAAACTCTTAGAGGAAAACACAGGCAGAACACTCTTTGACATAAATCACAGCAAGATCTTTTTTGACCTACCTCCTAGAGAAACGGAAATAAAAACAAAAGTAAACAAATAGGACCTAATGAAACTTAAAAGGTTTTTCACAGCAAAGGAAACCATAAACAAAATGAAAACACAACCCTCAGAATGGGAGAAAATATTTGCAAATGAAGCTACTGACAAGGGATTAATCTCCAAAATATATAAACAGCTCATGCAGCTCAATATGAAAGAAACAAACAACCCAACCAAAAAATGGGCAGAATCTCTAAATAGACCTTTCTCCAAAGAAGACATACAGATGGCCAAAAAGCACATGAAAAGATGCTCCACATCACTAATTAGAGAAACGCAAACCATACAACTTTTTAGGGCTTTCATTTATGACACTCATCAACCAAAACATGAAAATTATTGAAAATGCCTTACCCGCGGGCTTCCCTGGTGGTGCAGTGGTTGAGAATCTGCCTGCCAATGCAGGGGACACGGGTTCGAGCCCTGGTCTGGGAAGATCCCACATGCCGCGGAGCAACTAGGCCCGTGAGCCACAATTACTGAGCCTGCGCGTCTGGAGCCTGTGCTCCGCAACAAGAGAGGCCGCGACAGTGAGAGGCCCGTGCACCGCGATGAAGAGTGGCCCCCGCTTGCTGCAACTAGAGAAAGCCCTCGCACAGAAACGAAGACCCAACATAGCCAAAAAAATAAATAAATAAATTAATTAATTAATTAAAAAAAAAAAAAGAAAATGCCTTACCCGAACTATTTCACAGTCAACATTCAATTCAGATGCAACTGCTTCAATTTTCTCTCTACAAACAGAGCCAAGGCTGGTCATGCCATTGTCCCAGTACTTCTTAAGGGTGGCTAAGTCTTGGTCACTGAACTGAGTGCGGTCTTGTAGCTGTAAAAAACATTTTTAAAAATTAGAATACTCAAAGGAAGAATATTAAATTATCAGAGTGATATGTGCTAGGTTACTTTCAACACATAAATTAATTTCACAATTCTTACTCTGTGTTCCCCCTTGCTGAAATGGGCATTATCATGGTATTTATTACTCTGACATGAAAGTGTGCTAGAATAAAATGAGTAAAAAAATTTACCTGATAACAATTAAGCAATGTTGACTTAAAATGGTTGTAGTCACACAAATAATACGTATTAATTGTAGAAAATACAGATATATTTAAAAAGAAGAAAATTTAAATCACTAACAATCCTGAAATTACACTTGTTAATTCTAATATATGTTTTTTCAAACGTTTTTCTATAATACATGTATTCACATTCACACTACATATATTTAAAAAATACCAGAGTCAGGATCATGTCACCGTGTTGTCTTTTGATAAATTAATCTAGACTTACCATAGATAGGCTCCTACTAATGTTATAATTAATTAAAAGACTAAATAAGAGAAATGTAATAAGATAATGTTGGTTTTTTAAATTAATTAATTAATTTTTGGCTGTATTGGGTCTTCGTTTCTGTGCGAGGGCTTTCTCTAGTTGCGGCGATCGGGCGCCACTCTTCATCGTGGTGTGCGGGCCTCTCACTATCATGGCCTCTCTTGTTGTGGAGCACAGGCTCCAGACGTGCAGGCTCAGTAGTCGTGGCTCACGGGCCCAGATGCTCTGCGGCATGTGGGATCTTCCCAGACCAGGGCTCGAACCCGCGTCCCCGGCATTAGCAGGCAGATTCTCAACCACTGCGCCACCAGGGAAGCCCCAAAGATAATGTTGTTTTAAAAGAATCATATTTATGGCTTCTGAAAGTTTCAGAATAAGCCCATCCTTTTTATTCTTAGGGGTTTTTTAAACCAATAAACTATGGACTTTATATACTGTTTGAATTCAACGAATCCTGGAGGCATCCCTAGGAAATAAATTAGAAGCATGATAGAATAATGACCTCTATTTGTGAATAAGGAGTCATGAAAAGAAAGGTTAAAGGACTTATTCAACAGGGCACAGAGAGACCATAGCAGGGCTAGATGTAGAAATATAGCTGATTTTTTTCTAGTAGCTTTATCCCTATGGTGTCTCCAATTATCTCAAGGGGTGGTAAAAAAATCTGAAAATTAACTTTAATTAAAAATATAGGGGCTTCCCTGATGGTGCAGTGGTTAAGAATCTGCCTGCCAATGCAAGGGACATGGGTTCGAGCCCTGGTCCGGGAGGATCTCACATGCCGTGGAGCAACTAAGCCTGCAAGCCACAACTACTGAGCCTGCATGCCACAACTACTGCAGCCCACGTGCCTAGAGCCTGTGCTCCACAACAAAGAGACGCCACCGTAATGAGAAGCCCGCACACCTCAACCGCAACAAAGAGTAGTCCCCGCTTGCCACAACTAGAGAAAGCCTGTGCACAGCAACGAAGACCCAATGCAGTCAATAAATAAATAAATAAATAAATTTATTAAAAAAAAATATATATATATGCTGTTGAGGGGATATGGGGATATATGTATACATATAGCTGATTCACTTTGCTATACAGCAGAAACTAACACACCATTGTAAAGCAATTATACTGCAATAAAGATGTTAAAAAAACAAAAAGGAAAACAAAAGAAAAATGCTGACACGTGGAAGAAGTTCTGCAAGAATATATAATAACCAACTATATATAGGGAAAACAGAAGACTTTTTACTTCCTAAGTTAAATATTGTTTAAAAAATTTATTGGGAACTTTTATGACCAAAATTTTAAATAAAAATAAAATTTGTAAACTAAATATCTATATCTATCTATCTATCTATCTATCTATCTATCTATCTGTCTATCTATCTATATGCTGCAAAACCCTGTATGTGTATGTGTGTGTTTGTGATGAAAGAATGTGGTGAGAGCGAGAGTGAGAGACAGAGAAAGCCTGTGAGACTGAATGAATTGAGGACAAAAGTGGCAAATCATGATGGCATGAGATGTGAGGTTCTGTTGCTACCTTCTACCTAAGAATAAATGATCTGGTCCCACAGAGAGGTTAGACTTCAAAGCCTTCCTAGACATAAAATGCTTACAATGTTTCCTTCCTAACTGAAATTTAAAATGGAACCCTCTCCTAAATTAGATACAGGTAACAACAGGAAATAATGTACACAACATATAAACCATGACTTAAATAAAAGAGTTATCATAACTAAAGCTGATACAATACTAAACAACAGGTGCAAATTTGTTTTAAAGCTACAATCTTTTGAAAAGAAATTTTAGCTATCAGGAGGAAAAACAATATATGAATTCTCAGTTTACCACCAAGAAAGTGAAGTTAGATTGTACAATTAGTATGTGTCTTCATAAGACATATAGTACAGTTTTTCTTTGAGTGTGTCAATCAATTTCCTTACCAGCTAGATCTCCCCCCAGTTAAAAAAAAAACCCTGATGAGTAATATTTATTACAAGTACTGATACTAAATTACATGTTTCCAATAAAAGAATCAAAACATGTCATCCAAGTTTTTTTTTAATCAAGTGAAATAACCCTCAAGTTATAATATTTATAACATAAAAATCTCATTATATGTCCCTCCTATATTTATTGTACAATAGTTGTGGAGCTAAAATTCTCAAAGCAAAACAAAGAGCAAAATAAATGGTAGTAAGGTTCTAGGTAGATTCAAATAATTCATAACAGCCAGGATAAATATTCCCATATTTTTCCGTTGAACCAAATTCTCCACTATAAGCTAGCCTACATTATTGTCAAACTGGAAGGAATAATGAACAAAACACTGAACACACTGAGCCAATTAATTTGTAATTCATTTAGAGGACATCCAAAGCTGATTCATCCCTTAAATTGAACTAAATAAAAGCTGATTTGATTTGTTAGAAATTTCCTGCATTAGCAATGCTGAAGGCAACTTATTATGACAACGCCTGATAAGTAGAAGCTTATGGGGGAAAGGGCAGTTATTATTAAAGCTCCTAAGAGCATATTTTAACTAAGAAAATAAATAAGGTAATAAAAATCAATTAACATTAAAACTGAATACTCATTTACTGAAGAAAAAAAATGTGGACACTTAAAAGAGAAGGTGAATTCTTCCCCGAGGAGCTTGAAGTTGAAATCAGTTTTGTCTCTCTATTGAAATCTAAAGCCACTTTCACATTATAAGACATCCCTCAGCCTTAACTGCTGACTTAAGTGAGGGAGACATATTAGTCAATTATCTTGCTGATTTTGTGAAGAGTAACATTCCAGTAACCCTGGAAATCTAGGTGAAAGCTGAGGTTTGGCCCATGTGACAAGACAATTGTTTTGATTTCACCTGGATTATATTGTAACACAATAGAAAAAAACCTTCTGGCCTCTTCACCAGCCTCAAGGACACTTCTAGGAATTTAGTTCTTTTATTTTTCTCTTAAAAATAAAACTAAGTGACAAAACTCTGATATTGGGGAGCAGAGTTTCCTGTTTTAAGTATGTATCTTAGTTAAATGTGGAACTGAATTATATATTTGTACTTAGAAGTAACCCTTTTGAAGTGAGAACTATTAAAAAATTTCTAGCTCAATTAGCACTTCCTTCACCTTACTCCCTCAGTTTTCCATATGCTGTGCACTACTCTGCCTTATCCCAATCATCAGTCCAGATATTAACCCATGCTGTTGAGATTTCAAACTTGTTTTGTGAAATCTTGTTCATTTTTTCACTAGACAATGGGCTGCTTAATAGCAGGTATCATGCCTTTTTACTTTTATTTTCATTGTAAAAATAAAAGTAATTATGCACTTGATTAAAAAAAAAGTCAAACAATTAGAAAGGTATAAAATGAGCTACGGTCTCTCTCCTTCCTTAGTTACAAACTTCCAATCCTGACACCAAAGGCAACCACTGTCAGTAGTTTCCTGCATAACTTTCCAGGGTAAAAATGCATATACATTTAGAAAAAAAATTGATGATACTATAATTTAATTTTTTTCACTTAGTGTATCTTGAAGATCTTTCTATATCATCACATACAGATATACTTCAGTCTTTTTAACTGCTACTTTGTGCTCCATCATATGGACACTATACAATTTACTTATGTAATTGTTATCTAATATTTTCTAATTATATTATCTAATTTAGTTATCTAATGGTGAACATTTAGGTGGTTTTCAGGTTATTGCTATTAAAATCAATGCTGAAATGGACATTCTGGTACCTATATCTTGCTTTATATTTGCAATTATATATGATGGGAAATTCCAAGCCATATGTTTTGATCACCTCCACTTCTTCCAGTTGATAAGGAAGGGATTCTTGCTTAGGGTTATGAGGATTGATAAACAACTGATTCCCAACACTAGACAGATGAAATCAACAGTAGTGTATTAGTCACATATACTTACAGCCTATAAGAGGAGAACATTGTATGACATGCAGGGCCATAGGGTAATTCTACTTGGAAACAGAATGAACAAGCAGAGGCTGTGGTGTAACCCCTAGGCATGGTGAAATCTCTGTTTCCCACAGGAGAATGTGATTGACTTGTTTGAATCATTCTGTGGGCTAGCAGGGAACTGAAGCTTGCTATTCAGGGATAAGCAGGCACTGTGCCTGGTCCCCATGCTAAGGAGAGTTGTTTGAATATGGTACTTTATCTTCAGGAACACGATGGTAAGGGGAACTTGTGATTGGGCCATCATTCAAGACCCTCTCGGCTTTCCCCAGATGTCAAGACATATATAATATGGGGACTTAATTTTAGATCTTATACCACAAAATGGAATTGGTTGTCCAAAGAGTATGTGCATTTAATTTTCTTTTTTGTAAATATAGACAAATTGCCTGGACAAAGACTGAAATGTATGATAGTCCTTATTTTCCTATATCTTTATCAATGCTAGGTATTATCCAACTTTATAATTTTTGCTAGTTTAGTGAAAAATGGTATTGTGCTGTTTTGATTTATATTTCTTTAAGAAAGACCAAGCGTTTTTATATGCTTATTGGCCTTATATTTCACAGAAATGCTTTTCTTTCTTATTTATTATTTTTTTAAAAATTTGTATACCCTTAGTGACCAGAACTGTGCTAAACATATGTTAGATATCTTTTTTGTAAACAATGATATTTTTAATCATATGAAATACATTTTCTATGATTAGCAATGCATTACCCTTTTAAACTGTATGATTTTAAAAACTGTATGCTTTACAGATATATTATTCCATTCAATTTACTTACTGATACAGTACCTACCCCCAGTGAAAATGTCTTCTTATCTATAAGAGATTGAATATGGGGTCCTCATAAAGAATACTCTTTTGTGACTTCTGGGTGGAAATTTAATTTAACTAATTTTTTCCAAATTGTGATCAAACACACTAATATAAGATGTACCATTTTAGCTATTTTTAAGTGTACAATTCAGTAGTGGTAAATACATTCACATTGCTGTGCAACCAATCTCCAAAATTTTTCATAGCCATTAAACAAAAACTCCCATTTCCTCATCTCTCCAGCCACTGGCAACCAGCATTCTACTTTCTGTTTCTATGAGTTTGAATACTCCAGATAGCTTATCAAAGTGGAACAATACAGTATTGGTCTTTTTGTAGCTGATTTATTACACTTAGCATAATTTCTTCAAGGTCCACCCATGTTGTAGCATGTGTCAGAATTTCCTCCCTTTTTAAGAATGAATAATATTCCCTTTCATGTATATACCACATTTGTTCATCAATGTATCTGCTGATGGACATTTGGGTTGCTTCCACATTTTGGCTATTGTGAAAAAAGCTACTACAAATGTTGGTGTACAGGTATCTGAGTCCCTCCTTTCAACTCTTTGGGGTATACACCCAGAAATTGAATGTCTGGATCATATGGTAATCGTATTTTTAATTTTTGGAGGAACCATCATAGCGCTTTCCATAGTGACTGTACCATTTTACATTCCCATCAACAGTGCACAAGTGTTCTACTTTCTCCATATGCTCATGAACACTTGTTAGCTTAATTTTTTAATAGTTACCATGCTAATGGGTATGAGGTGATATTTCATTGTGGTTTTTATTTGCATTTTCCTGTGATGTTGGGCATTTTTTATATACTTGTTACCCATTTGTATATTTTATTTGACAAATGTCTATTGAAGTCTTTTGCCCATTTTTTTAAAAACATCTTTATTGGAGTATAATTGCTTTACAATGGTGTGTTAGTTTCTGTTTTATAACAAAGTGAATCAGTTATACATATACATATATCCCCATATATATTCTCTTTTGTGTCACCCTCCCTCCCGCCCTCCCTATCCCACCCCAGCTAGGTCAAAAAGCACCTAGCTGATCTCCCTGCATTATGCACCTCCTTCCCACTAGCTATCTATTTTACATTTGGTAGTGTATATATGTCCATGACACTCTCTCGCTTTGTCCCAGCTTACCCTTCCCTCTCCCCGTATCCTCAAGTCCATTCTCTAGTAGGTCTCTGTCTTTATGTCTTTATTCCCGTCTTGCCCCTAGGTTCTTCATGACCTTTCTCTTTTTTTAAAAATTTTATTTATTTATTTATTTATTTATTTATGGCTGGGTTGGGTCTTCGTTTCTGTGCGAGGGTTTTCCCCAGTTGCAGCAAGTGGGGGCCACTCCTCATCGCGGTGCGTGGGCCTCTCACCATCACGGCCTCTCTTGCTACGGAGCGCAGGCTCCAGACGCGCAGGCTCAGCAATTGTGGCTCACGGGCCCAGCCGCTCCGCGGCATATGGGATCCTCCCAGACCAGGGCTCGAACTCGTGTCCCCTGCATTGGCAGGCAGACTCCCAACCACTGCACCAGCAGGGAAGCCCTTTTTTTTTTTTTTTTAGATTCCATATATATGTTTTAGCATACGGTATTTGTTTTTCTCTTTCTGACTTACTTCACTCTGTGTGAAAGATTCTAGGCCCATCCACCTCACTTCAAATAACTCAATTTCATTTTTTTTTCTGGCTGAGGAATATTCCATTGTATATATGTGCCACATCTTCTTTATCCATCCATCTATCAAAGAACACTTAGGTTGCTTCCATGTCCTGGCTATTGTAAATAGAGCTGCAATGAACATTGTGGTACATGACTCTTTTTGAATTATGGTTTTCTCAGGGTAAATGCCTAGTAGTGGGATTGCTGGGTCGTAGGGTAGTTCTATTTTTAGTTTTTTAAGGAACCTCCATACTGTTCTCCATAGTGGCTGTATCAATTTACATTCCCACCAACAGTGCAAGAAGGTTCCCTTTTCTCCACACCCTCTACAGCATTTATTGTTTGTAGATTTTTTGATGATGGGCATTCTGACTGGTGGGAGATGATATCTTATTGTAGTTTTGATTTGAATTTCTCTAATGATTAATGATGTTGAGCATTCTTTCATGTGTTTGTTGGCAATCTGTATATCTTCTTTGGAGAAATGTCTATTTAGGTCTTCTGCCCATTTTTGGATTGGGTTGTTTGTTTTTTTGTTATTGAGCTGCATGAGCTGCTTGTAAATTTTGGAGATTAATCCTTTGTCAGTTGCTTCATTTGCAAATAATTTTTCCCATTCTGAGGGTTGTCTTTTGGTCTTGTTTATGGTTTCCTTTGCTGTGCAAAAGCTTTTAAGTTTCGTTAGGTCCCATTTGTTTATTTTTGTTTTTATTTTCATTTCTCTAGGAGGTGGGTCAAAAAGGATCTTGCTGTGCTTTATGTCATAGAGTGTTCTGCCTATGTTTTCCTCTAAGAGTTTGATAGTGTCTGGTCTTACCTTTAGGTCTTTAATCCATTTTGAGTTTATTTTTGTGTATGGTGTTAAGGAGTGTTCTAATTTCATACTTTTACATGTACCTGTCCAGTTTTCCCAGCACCACTTATTGAAGAGACTGTCTTTTCTCCACTGTATATTCTTGCCTCCTTTATCAAAGATAAGGTGACCATATGTGCGTGGGTTTATCTCTGGGCTTTCTATCCTGTTCCAATGATCTATATTTCTGTTTTTGTGCCAGTACCATACTGTCTTGATTACTGTAGCTTTGTAGTATAGTCTGAAGTCAGGGAGCCTGATTTCTCCAGCTCCGTTTTTCTTTCTCAAGATTGCTTTGGAAATTCTTAGTCTTTTGTGTTTCCAAACAAATTGTGAAATTTTTTTGTGCTAGTTCTGTGAAAAATACCAATTGTAGTTTGATAGGGATTGCATTGAATCTGTACATTGCTTTGAGTAGTATATTCATTTTCACAATGTTGATTCTTCCAATCCAAGAACATGGTACATCTCTCCATCTATTTGTATCATTTTCAATTTCTTTCATTAGTGTCTTATAATTTTCTGCATATAGGACTTTTGTCTCCTTAGGTAGGTTTATTCCTAGATATTTTATTCTTTTTGTTGCAGTGGTAAACGGGAGTGTTTTCTTAATTTCACTTTCAGATTTTTCATTATTAGTGCATAGGAATGCAAGAGCTTTCTGTGCATTAATTTTGTATCCTGCTACTTTACCAAATTCATTGATTAGTTCTAGTAATTTTCTGATAGCATATTTAGGATTCTCTAGTCATAGTATCATGTCATCTGCAAACAGTGACAGCTTTACTTCTTCTTTTCCGATTTGGATTCCTTTTATTTATTTTTCTTCTCTGATTGCTGTGGCTAAAACTTCCAAAGGTATGTTGAATAATAGTGGTGAGAGTGGGCAACCTTGTCTTGTTCCTGATCTTAGTGGAAATGGTTTCATTTTTCACCACTGAGGACGATGTTGGCTGTGGGTTTGTCATATATGGCCTTTTTTATGTTGAGCGAAGTTATTAACTTTGCTCTATGCCTACTTTCAAGAGGGTTTTTCCCATAAATGGGTGTTAAATTTTGTCAAAAGCTTTCTGTGCATCTATTGAGTTGATCATATGGTTTTTCCCCTTCAATTAGTTAATATGGTGTATCACATTGATTGATTTGCATATATTGAAGATTCCTTGCATTCCTGGGATAAACCACACTTGATTTTGGTGTATGATCCTTTTAATGTGCTGTTGGATTCTGTTTGCTAGTATTTTGTTGAGAATTTTTGCATCTATGTTCATCAGTGATATTGGTCTGTAGTTTTCTGTTTTGTGACAACTTTCTCTGGTTTTCGTATCACGGTGATGGTGGCCTGGTCGAATGAGCTTGGGAGTGTTCCTCCATCTGGAAGGGGAAGGAACAGTTTTGGAAGAGTTTGAGAAGGATAGGTGTTTGGTTTCTCTAAATATTTGATAGAATTTGCCTGTCAAGCCATCTGGTCCTGGGCTTTTGTTTGTTGGAAGATTTTTTATCACAGTTTCAATTTCAGTGCTTGCGATTGATTTGTTCATATTTTCTATTTCTTCCTGGATCAGTCTCAGACGGTTGTGTATTTCTAAGAATTTGTCCATTTCTTCAAGGTTGTCCATTTCTTCAAGTTTGCCCATTTTATTGGCATATACTTGCTTGTAGTAATCTCTCATGATTCTCTGTATTTCTGCAGTGTCAGTTGTTACTTCTCCATTTTCATTTCTAATTCTACTGATTTGAGTCTTTTTCCTTTTTTTCTTGATGAGTCTGACTAATGGTTTATCAATTTTGTTTATCTTCTCAAAGGACCAGCTTTTAGTTTTACTGATCTTTAGTATCGTTTCCTTCATTTCTTTTTCATTTATTTCTGATCTGATCTTTATGATTTCTTACCTTCTGCTAACTTTGGGGGTTTTTTGTTCTTCTTTCTCTCATTGCTTTAGGTGTAAGGTTAGGTTGTTTATTTGAGATTTTTCTTGTTTCTTGAGGTAGGATTGTATTGCTATAAACTTCCCTCTTAGAACTGCTTTTGCTGCATCCTATAGGTTTGGGTCGTTGTGTTTTCATTGTCAATCGTTTCTGGGTATGTTTTGATTTCCTCTTTGATTTCTTCAGTGATCTCGTGCTTATTTAGTAGTGTATTGTTTAGCCTCCATGTGTTTGTATTTTTTACAGATTTTTTTCTGTAATTGATATCTAGTCTTATAGCGTTGTGGTTGGAAAATATACTTGATATGATTTCAATTTTCTTATATTTACCAAGGCTTGATTTGTGACCCAAGATATGATCTATCCTGGAGAATGTTCCATGAGCACTTGAGAAAAATATGTATTCTGTTGTTTTGGACAGAATATCCTATAAATATCAATTAAGTCCATCTTGTTTAATGTATTATTTAAAGCTTGTGTTTCCTTATTTATTTTCATTTTGGAAGACCTGTCCATTGGTGAAAGTAGGGTGTTAACGTTCCTTACTATGATTGTGTTACTGTCGATTTCCCCTTTTATGGCTGTTATCATTTGCCTTATGTATTGAGGTGCTCCTATGTTGGGTGCATAAATGTTTACAATTGTTATGTCTTCTGCTTGGATTGATCCCTTCATCATTATGTAGTGTCCTTCTTTGTACCTTGTAATAGTCTTTGTTTTGAAGTCTATTTTGTCTGGTATGAGAATTGCTACTCCAGCTTTCTTTTGATTTCCATTTGAATGGAATACATTTTTCCATCCACTCACTTTCAGTCTGTATGTGTCCCTAGGACTGAAGTGGGTCTCTTGTAGACAGCATATATATGGGTCTTGTTTTTGTATCCATTCAGCCAGTCTCTGTGTTTTGCTGAAGCATTTAATACATTTACATTTAAGGTAATTATCGATATGTATGTTCCTATTACCATTTTCTTAACTGTTTTGTGTTTGTTTTTGTAGGTCTTTTCCTTCTCTTGTGTTTCCTGCCTAGAGAAGTGCCTTTAGCATTTGTTGTAAAGCTGGTTTGGTGGTGCTGAATTCTCTTAGCTTTTGCTTGGCTATAAAGGTTTTAATTTCTCCGTGAAATCTTAATGAGATCCTTGCTGGGTAGAATAATCTTGATTGTCGGTTTTTCCCCTTCCTCACTTTAAATATGTCCTGCCACTCCCTTCTGGCTTGCAGAGTTTCTGCTGAAATATCAGCTGTTAACCATATGGGAATTCCCTTGTATGTTATTTGTTGTTTTTCCCTTGCTGCTTTTAATATTTTTTTTGTACTTAATTTTGGATAGTTTGATTAATATGTGTCTTGGCGTGTTTATCCTTGGATTTATCTTGTGTGGGACTCTCTGTTCTTCCTTGGCCTTGATTAACTATTTCCTTTCCCATATTAGGGAAGTTTTCAACTATAATCTCTTTGAATAGTTTCTCAGCCCCTTTCTTTTTCTCTTCTTCTTCTGGGACCCCTATAATTTAAATGTTGGTGCGTTTAATGTTGTCCCAGAGGTCTCTGAGACTGTCCTCAATCTTTTCATTCTTTTATCTTTATTCTGCTTTGCAGTAGTTATTTCCACTCTTTTATCTTCCAGGTCACTTACCCGTTCTTCTGCCTCAGTTATTCTGCTATTGATCTGTTCTAGAGAATTTTTAATTTCATTTATTGTGTTGTTCATCACTGTTTGTTTGCTCTTTATTTCTTCTAGGTCCTTGTTAAGCGTTTCTTGTATTTTCTCCATTCTATTTCCAAGATTTTGGATCATCTTTACTATCATTATTCTCAATTCTTTTTCAGGTGGACTGCCTATTTCTTCTTCATTTGTTAGGTCTGGTGGGTTTTTGCCTTGCTCCTTCATCTGCTGTGTGTTTTCTGTCTTCTCATTTTGCTTAACTTACTGTGTTTGGGGTCTCCTTTTCGCAGGCTGCAGTTTTGTAGTTCCTGTTGTTCTTGGTGTCTGTCCCTAGTGGCTAAGGTTGGTTCAGTGGGTTGTGTAGGCTTCCTGGTGGAGCAGAGTAGTGTCTGTGCTCTGGTGGATGAGGTTGGATCTTGTCTTTCTGGTGGGCATGTCCACGTCTGGTGGTGTGTTTTGGGGTGTCTGTGGCCTTATTATGATTTTAGGCAGCCTCTCTGTTAATGGGTGGGGTTGTGTTCCTGTCTTGCTTGTTGTTTGGAATAGGGTGTCCAGCACTGTAGCTTGCTGGTCGTTGAGTGGGGCTGGGTCTTGTCATTGAGATGGAGATCTCTGGGAGATTTTTTCCATTTGATATTACATGGAGCTGGGAGGTCTCTTGTGGACCAGTGTCCTTAACTTGGCTCTCCCACTTCAGAGGCACAGCCCTGACGCCTGGCTGGAGCACCAAGAGTGTGTCATCCACACAGGTCAGAATAAAATGGAGAAAAAAAAGAAAGAAAGAAAGAAGAAGATAAAATAATATAAAATAAAGTAAAATAAAATAAAATAATGTTATTAAAATAAAAAATAAAAAATAATTATTTTAAAAATTGTTTTTAAGTAATAAAAAAAAAGAGAGAAAGAAGAGAGCAACCAAAGATAAAAACAAATCCACCAATGGTAACAAGTGCTAAAAACTATACTAAAAAGAAAAAAAAAAAAAACACGGACAGACAGAACCCTAGGACAAATGGTAAAAGCAAAGCTATACAGAACAAATCACACACAGTAGCATACACATACACACTCACAAAAAGAAAAAGTGAAAAAAATATATATATTGTTGCTCCCAAAATCCACTTCCTCAATTTGGGATGATTCGTTGTCTATTCAGGTATTCCACAGATGCAGGGTACATCAAGTTGATTGTGGAGATTTAATCCGCTGTTCCTGAGGCTGCTGGGAGAAATTTCCCTTTCTCTTCTTTGTTTGCACAGCTCCTGGGGTTCAGCTTTAATTTGGACCCGCCTCTGCGTGTAGGTCACCTGAGGGCATCTGTTCTTTGCTCAGACAGGATGGGGTTAAAGGAGCAGCTGCTTTAGGTGCTCTGGCTCACTTAGGCCGTGGTCAGGGAGGGGTACGGAATGCAGGGCGAGTCTGTGGCGGCAGAGGCCGGCGTGACTTTGCACCAGCGTGAGGTGTGCTGTGTGTTCTCCCGGGGAAGTTGTCTCTGGATCATGGGACGCTGGCAGTGGCAGGCTGCTCAGGCTCCCGGGAGGGGCGGTGTGGATAGTGACCTGTGCTTGCACACAGGCTTCTTGGTGGCTGCAGCAGCAGCCTTAGAGTCTCATGCCCATCTCTGAGGTCTGCGCTGATAGGTGCGGCTCGCGCCCATCTCTGGAGTTCCTTTAAGTGGCGCTCTTAATCCCCTCTCCTACCGCACCAGGAAACAAAGAGGCAAGAAAAAGTCCTTTGCCTCTTTGGCAGCTCCAGACTTTTTCCCGGACTCCCTCCCGGCTAGCTGTGGCACACTAGCCCCCTTCAGGCTGTGTTCACGCAGCCAACCCCAGTCCTCTCCCTGGGATCTGGCCTCTGAAGCCCGAGCCTCAGCTCCCAACCCCCACCCACCCCGGCGGGTGAGCAGACAAGCCTCTCGGTCTGGTGAATGCTGGTTGGCACTGATCCTCTGTGTAGGAATCTCTCTGCTTTGCCCTCCACACCCCTGTTGCTGCACTCTCCTCCGTGGCTCTGAAGCTTCCCCTCTCCACCACCTGCAGTTTCCACCCACAAAGGGGCTTCTAGTGTGTGGAAACCTTTCCTCCTTCACAGCTCCCTCCCACTGGTGCAGGCCCCATCCCTATTCTTTTGTCTCTGTTTTTTCTTTTTTCTTTTGCCCTACCCAGGTACGTGGGGGGTTTCTTGCCTTTTGGGAGGTCTGAGGTCTTCTGCCAGCGTTCAGTAAGTGTTCTGTAGGAGTTGTTCCACATGTAGATGTATTTCTGATGTATTTGTGGGGAGGAAGGTGATTTCTGCGTATTACTCTTCTGCCATCTTGAAGGTCTTCCCCTTGCCCATTTTTTAATCATGTTATTTGTTTTTCTGTTGTTGAGTTGTAGGAGTTCTTTATATATTCCTAATATTAACACCTTATCAGATAAGAGATTTATCTTTTAAATTCTCATAATTTTTAGTCCTTGAATTTCTGAGATATATTCCTGTGATGATTAATTTCATGTGTCAACTTGACTGGGCCATAGGGTGCCGGGACATTTGGTCAAACATTATTCTGAGTGTATCTGTGATGGTGTCTCAAGATAAGATTAACATTTCAATCAGTAGATTGAATTAAGCAGATCACCCTCCCTACTTCGGGTGTGCCTTGTCCAATCAAATGAAGACATGAATAGAATAAAAACACTAAGAGGGTACTCCTTCTGCCTGATTGCTTGAGCTACAACATTGGTCTTTTCTAGCCTTTGGACTCAGACTGAAACAGTAGCTGTTCTTGGGACTGGAGCCTGCTGGCTTACAGACTGGACCTTGCCCTATCAGCTGTCCTGATTCTCAAGTCTTTGGACTTCGACTGGAACTACACTCTGGCTTTCCTAGGTCCCTAGCTTGCTGACTGCAGATCTTGGGACATCTTAAGCCTCCATAACTGTGTGAGCCAATCCCTTATAATCTCTCTCTCTCTCTCTCTCTCTCTCTCTCTCTCTCTATATATATATATACACACACATATATATACTTTCTATCTCCCCTCATATAAATATACATACACATATATACATACATACATCTTATTGGTTCTGTTTCTCTGGAGAACTCTGACTAATCTCTTTATAAACCTAAGGCCACTTGTACTTTAATCTTGAGAAGAACATCCTTCAGCTTTACACTATAGGTGTCTGGGCATAGGGTATCTTGAATCTTTAGTCCTAGGAATACTGTCATCCAAATCCTTGACTCAATGTCCTTCAAAAGCCACCACATATAACAACTTACTGTCATTTTTGGTTTCATTCTTTTAAAAAGATCAACAGCCAACTCTAGAATTTAATCTGACAGTGTCCAGCTGACATTTTTCTTGTCTCATGTACAGTTTCAATCACAATCTTCTGCTACAGGAACACCATACAAAATGTATCAGGCAGAAACAGAAAACTTCTTTATACTGATGAGCAGATGTAAAGCAAAAACCCTTATTATCATAGGTAAGTTTAAAAACATTGAATGCAGATAACTAGACTTCTAAAGAATTCCCTGGAGAAACTGACTCATCCTCTTTGGAAAGAATCAAATAAGGGTTTTTTCTCTAAACTTAGCAGGCAGTAGTCTCAATACAAAATAAAGGAATCGCTGGTAACCCTCTACATACAAGAGCAAATTTGCTGAAAACAAAACACAACACAACAAAATCTCACATCACTTCAACATGTATACAAAACTTCTCTAGCAACAAAAATTAAAAGCCAGAGGCAGCAGAGATTCTGATATTGATGTGCATATAGTAGGGGATTAGATCTGGTAACAAGTAGTAAGCTGTAATTTTACTCCTTAGTGCAAAATAGTGGGAATCAAGAAAGTCCTAGATTTTAATCTTAACTTTGTCTCTTCCTAGTTGTGGGCAAGTGACTTAATCTCTGAGGCTTAGTTTCCTTATCTGGAAATGGGAATAATACTACCTACCTCATAGGATTGCTAAAAAGATAAAAGAGAAAATCCATATAAAACAAAACATGCTCATAGAGGGACCCAATAAACGTTAGTCTCCCCCTGGCACCTACTCCGCCCCCCCACACCCCTACCTCTATCCTAAACAGGAAGAAAGTACAAGGTGCTATTAGGGGGAGACTAATTTAAAAGAAGAATCACACATACCTGAGGGAATAACCTGCTATTTTAGAAAAAAAAAAAACAAAGCAAAAAACAGCTGTAGCTGGGCATGCTTGGAGTTTGCCCCAGCTTCTTTGTGAAGGGCATCTCATCCTGCCTACTTTTTTCTTCTTTTAGAAATTATACCTTTGCATATATTCAAGACAGAGGATGTAGCTTTTTTTGTTTGTTTGTTTTACTATTTCTATTTTAGTCACAGTTCCCAGGGAACACAGATGTCACTTGGATGATAGCTAGCATGTGAAGAAGGTCTGATTTCCTGTCTTGCCAGTATCACATCACCATTCAGAAGGTCTTCTAGAGATCCCCCTGTGATGGCTGCTCAGGTTCACATTTGGTACTGCCAGCTATTATGTGCTGTCTGAGGAACTTTCTTTGTTGACTAAATTAAATATTGGGAGTCCAATATTTGGGAGTCCTGAAGCAAAGTTCTGGACCTAAAAGGCAAACTGCTGCAGGATCCTTCTGCAATATGGCACTTGGTCATCTGCTCATTGCCACTACTTCTGCTGCTTACTTACTATAGTTCTTATACATTGGTTGTATTTCTCCATTATTAATTTAGTAATTAATAAAATTAGGAAAAAGTTAAAAAATAAATCAAAATAGGAAGCCCACATCAAAGGATACAAATGAACTTATGTACAAAACAGAAACAGAGTTACAGATGTAGAAAACAAACTTATGGTTACTAGGGTGTAAGCGTGGGGGTGGGGAAGATAAATTGGAAGATTGGGATTGACATATACACATTACTATATATAAAATAGATAACTAATAGGGACCTACTGTATAGCACAGGGAACTCTACTCAATACTCTGTAATGGCCTAATGGGAAAAGAATCTAAAAAAGAGTGGATATATGTATATGTATAACTGATTCACTTTGCTGTACACCTGAAACAAACACAACATTGTAAGTCAACTATACTCCAATAAAAATTTTTAAAAATGTAATTTGAGAGGATCTCTTATTGATACAATAGAATAAACCTGTAGACATCTTGGAATGTTCAGATATAATGAAATAGCAGCCACTAGGACAGAAAGGAGAATACAGGATCATAGAATTAGACACAAAGGGGGTAAGCATAGTAGTAAATCAGGTAGTTCAGCACTGAGGAAAACTTACATAATTTTTCCTTACATATGTCTCACAATCTTAATCCAGTAGCAGAAAGTGCTGTTAAATTTTTCAGTGTTAATACATTTTTGGCATCATATATGGATATTAAGTTATGTACATCCATACTTAATATACAATTTTAAGACATCGAATGACAGTAACTTTTTGCATAACCTTAAGTGAGAAGAAAAATAAGTGATAAACCTTCCACTAGATGGGAAATTTTGTCAGACAGTCAATTAACATTATTGGGTGTCTACTGCATGATACATAAGCATACAGGTTTACTGTTTATAAGTTTACATTTGCTGTCACTAAAACTCATGTGTCGCTGAGGATTCTGTAATATACATTTGAACACCAGCAGACTTTTGCCACTTAAATTCTTCTTTTCTTTAATTTCACTGCATTGTACAGGTTCTTTTTGTTCTTACATTTTTTAAAAAATATTTTTATCTTACTGAACTAAGGTATAACACAGACCTAAAAATGAGAATTATTCTTGTAAAATGTAATTAAACTCCAAAAGGTTTATCAGAAGGTATGACTTTTCAGTCAGGGTTCTTACCTGAGAATGGGAAAGCTTTTGCAATGAGTATAAAACCAATATAATCATAAAAATTAAGATGTTTCATTTGCAGCATGTGAGCGACAGGACATACTTCTTGCCTTAAAGTATGCTATTTAAAAATAACTATTCATAAAGGCTGATGTTTTGAAAACAGATTAAAACAAAACAAAAACAAGTCCATAAACATTATCTAAAGAATAAGGCCTAATTTAGGGGAAAACTATGTCTTACCAGCCAGGATGTCCCTAACCTACTCAAGTGTGAAAGAATGAAGAACAGAGCTATTCTGAAGACTTGCACAATAGATTAAAAATCCAAATTCATTTGACTGGTGCATTTTTTATTGAAAACACTTACTGTTTTTTAAAATTATTTATCTAATTTTTACATGGAGTTGAAATCAATTGATAGCAAGTTAAAGACGATATATATTTTTAACCATGTTTTGAAATTGAAGTATAGTTACTTTACAATGTTGTGTTAGTTTCAGGTGTACAGCAAAGTGATTCAGTTATACATATATATATATATTATTTTTCAGATTCTTTTCCATTATAGGTTATTACAAGATATTAAATATAGTTCCCTGTGCTATACAGTAGGTCATTGTTTTTATCTATTTTTTATTTTTATCTTTATTATTTTTAAATTTTTATTTTATATTGGAGTATATTTCATTTACAATTTTTTGTTAGCTTCAGGTGTACAGCAAAGTGATTCAGTTATACATATACATATATCTATTCTTTTTCAAAGTATTTTCCCATTTAGGTTATTACAGAATGTTGAGTAGAGTTCCCTGAGTAGAGTTACAGTAGGTCATTGTTGATTTACTATTTTATATATGGTAGTGTGTATATATTAATTCAAAACTCCTAATTTATTTCTCTCCCCGTACCCTCCCACTGCCCCCTGCAATCCCCTTTAATAACCACATGTTTGGAAAACCTTGCTTTTAAATGGGCTTCGATCCATGTTTAGAAACACCAGAATCTAGTAGGTAATGTGGCTAAGCAAAAAGATTTAGTTTCTGAATCTTGACACTTTGAACATGATAGCTAAATAGCATGTATATTAAAAATCCAAATTACAAAGTGCATTTGAATCACTTAGAAACTTTATCTTAAAAAAAGAAAAATAATTCTTAAAATAGTTTTGATAACCAAATTAGGTTGTGACCATTTTGAAAATATGAACAATTATATAAATTTCAAAAGTGGTATATATAAGATAAAAAGATAGCTTTCTTCTTAATTTTGGTCCGTCTTAATCTATCTGTAGAATGATGGCATCACCAATACAGGAAGAAAAGCTTTTGGGAATGCAGACTTACACTAGCAAATGTTTAGAATTAACATGAATGTTTACAGATGACTGAAATTAAGTCACCCAAAGGGAGAAGAGACTTTTCTTAGATGATTTTATAATATCGCACATGAATTTTGAAACCTGATTTCATACATGATAACATAAACCATAAATAGAGAAATCTGCACCCAATCCAGATCTAAAAACAACTTCCAAAATAATGTACATTAGTTTATTGCTTTTTGTGGTAAAATTGAAAAAAACTTTTTTCAAGTCTACTGTAATTTTATATTAATATGCATTATATGCAGTTTTCACTGTTAACTTCAGTAATAAGCACTAAAAGTGTTAAAAGTCATCAAGACCATATGTTTGGCTACATTTACCTGCTACTGTTGTTATTATGCTACTGTTGTTATTATTTTGTTAATATTACATTGTGTACCTAGAAGCATCAACCATCCCAATCTCTATTCACACATGCATCTAGTTCTAAAGCATATAGTCCTAGGGAGTCTTAAAATAATCTGCTGTTGATAAGTGTAATAAAAAATTCTATTTTTTCCAGTAAATTGTTAACCTGTGATTGATGCTAACTAAACTTATTGTGGTTAAAATTTCATGCTATATACATATCAAATCATTATGCTGTACATATGCTTCAACATGTACGTATTATGCTTGGATGAATGCAATGTTATATGCCAATTATGTCTCAATAAAACTGGGAAAAATAAAATAAAATATAAATGTCATTAAGGCAATAATTCATATCCAGTTTTACTCTCTTATGTTAAATAAACTTTTACAGAAAAAATTTTAAAAAGTTAATTCCTGTTTCCAATATTGTAGTTTAGTATCCTCTGTTGTGCTGCACTTGTAATGGTATAAATTTTTTTATCATATTCCAAAAATTTGCTTAGCTTTTAATTATAAGCTACTAGAGGGCACAGATTGAAAGACTTAGCTTTTCTTTGTATAATTCTTAGCATAGATTTAAGAGCATAATTCAGGGGCATGTGGCTCATAGAACTGCAGAGAAAGAGATCTCTAGCTATTCCCCAGTCCAGGCTGGACAATTTCAAAATTATCCAAGATAAATAAGTATTAGTATTCATCTATTGTTATCCAGTGTACAAAAGGAGGATCTATGCAAGTAACCAGGAGATTTTAATTTGTGGCAACTTTTGCAATCCATTGTAATTAAATTCTAAGTAAAAGAATATGTATAACTGATTCACTTTGTTTTAAAGCAGAAACTAACACACCATTGTAAAGCAATTATACTTCAATAAAGATGTTAAAAAAAAGAATAAAAGGATTGGCTTAATTATTTTTCATACAAACATCTTCTTGCATAGGAAAATAGTTTAGAGAGGTAGTCAGAAGAAATTCATAACTTTATCATGCTTAACAATAAAGTATTCAAATGGAAACCTGTCTCATAACAAGACAAATCTATAATGTGGATAAGTGTTACTGATTAAAGCAGTTAAATGTAGAACTTGAGAAATACTCTTCAATGAATTTAACTTGAAAGGCTGAAATATTGTGCAATACAATGCAGGCATTATGCATATCTCTACAGTCTTCTGAGGAATCGGAAATAGAATCATACAGTGTAAAGCCTTTTCAAATTGGCTGCTTCTCTTAGCAATATATGTTTAAGATTCATCAATGTCTTTGCATGACTTCATAGATCATTCCTTATTATCACTGAATAGTATTCCAATTCTATTCAGTGTACCAGTTTGTTTATCCCTTTGCTTGTTGAAAGACATCTTTGTTGCTTCCAGTTTTTGGTGAGTATGAATAAAGCTGCTATAAGCATTTGCATTAAGGATTTGGGTAGAAATAAAATTTCAAATCAGTTGGGTAAATACCTAGGAGCGTGACTGATGGATCATATGGTAAGACTATGTTTAGCTTTGAAAGAAACTGCCAGACTGTCTTCCAAAGTGGCTGTACTATTTTACATTCCCACCATCAATAAATGAGAGTTCCTGTTGCTCCTCATCAGAAATTGCTATCTTAGCATTTTGAATTTAGCCATTCTAATGGATGAATAGCCTTTAACCTAAAACATATACAATCGAAAATCACATGGAATTTTCACACTAAAGACACTGGTACTTTGCAAAGTCATCTTTGTGTGATTTTCTTCCCCAAATAACCTTTAAAATTATAATTTTATATTTGAGCTTAAACATGTGTTTATGATAAAATTTATGCTTGCTTAGAAAATATTCTAAAAAGTCTGGAACTATTTGCTCCAATATGACTTCGGGAAAAATCAAAGTAACTAACTCATTTTATCAATCACCTTAGAATGAACTATTTGCTACTTGCATACAGAAAATGCTAGACTCTGGTCAAGCTTTCCAGTAAATTTGACTCTGAAACATCAAGCGATTGTAATCTAAATAAGCAAATTAAGAAACACTGATAGATAAAATAAGGGTTAAATAGAATGTCCTTTGTACTTTATGTAACACTAGAAAAGGGGTGGGGGACATGGACGAAGGTTGTCAAAAGGTACAAACTTCCAGATATAAGATAAATAAGTATTGGAAAGTAATGTACAATCTGATGACTATAGTTAACACTGCTATATAGTATATTTGAAAGTTGTTAAGAGAGTAGATCCTAACAGTTGTCATCACAAGAAAAAAATTTTTTTCTTGTTTTTTTTGTATCTATATAAGATGATGGATATTGACTAAACTTACTGTGGTAATCATTTCACAATATATATAAGTCAAATCATGCTGCACACTTTAAACTTATAACAGTGATGTATGACAATTATATCTCAATAAAACTAAAAAGCTGAAACTTCTTTTGCTGACATTGAGACAGCCAATTCGAAAACAAAACTGAAAAATAAACAAAAATAAAACTAAAAATTCCAGAAGAATATATTGCAGAATTATCATTTGGGAGCTATATATAGCACCACCAGAAGAAAATCCAGGTCCCTACTCCATATTAACAAACAACAAAGATGAATCAGTGCCCGAAAGAGATTTCAAGTTCAAAGTAAGTCCAAAATCAGATTTAGTACGGATCTTAGTTTTTACTAATTTGGATATATTGCAACAGACTTGACACCAGGTACAGAAATTTGAGTTATCTAATAGCTCAACAGTAAACCACAAAGTATAGGCTTAGTAACCAACTTCTTAAGTAACACTTTTTTGGTATATACAGCCAGATAGCGAATGTCCTTCAACAGACATACACAATGTCTGTAAATTAAGCTCTTTAAATTTAAACTTCATTACAATTAAAAAACAAACCAATATATATGTAGATAGGTAGTTTAAAATGTTTATCATGAAAACATGATATATTAAAGTCTCACAGAAGTTTTATATGACACCCACTCAACAGAAGATGGATGTGTTTTACTAGGTTTACACTTAATACTGTCAGAAAAAAAAAAGAGTACACATTAATTTAGAATAGGGAAAAGACAGAAAGGAAAAGACACTGCGATACTTTAAAGTATCTCTGGGGACTTCCCTGGTGGTGCAGTGGTTAAGAATCCGCCTGCCAATGCTGGGGACTCGTGTTCGAGCCCTGGTCCTGGAAAATCCCACATGCAGCGGAGCAACTAAGCCCATGTGCCACAACTACTGAGCCTGCGCTCTAGATCCCGTGAGCCACAACTACTGAGCCCTCGTGGGCAGCAACGAAGACTCAACACAGCCATAAATAAATAAAAAGAGTTTTATAAAAAAAACTAAAGTATCTCTGAATAAATCAGACTGTTAATCTTATTTTTAAAAATTCATAATTCTTATTTTTTGGTTAACCCTGTATAAAGAGAGCCTATCTTAATTAACTGGCAAGTAACTGTTCTAACCACCTAATTCCTGAACAAGAAAAAATGGATTAATCTAGTTGTTTCTTACACCATGAAAATTATCTGAATTATAAAAATACTTTTTAAAATACGCACCTTTGTGTTGTTAAAAATATACATAGCTCCTGTGATTCTTATTACATACAATTCCTACTATTTTCCCAATACCATAGCTGTGTCACACTATAGTATATTTAAGCAATGGTATGAGTCAACAAATTTAGAAACAATCAGCACAGTTTTTGAAAAATCATCAAATTGATTATTGCCCAGTAACTGACTGATCGATTAAGTCAAAATAGCAGATCTAAGGTCCTCAGATAGAGAATACTGTAATGTAATACATTACCCATTCATTTCAACATGCTTACAGGTAAAGGCTCAGAACTTTTTTAAGTATTATAGGTGATAGAAGAGAGGCTTGCTGGGAAGGCTGGATAAACAAACAGAAATTGAAGGCTAAGTGGAATTAAAGACTGAAATGTGTGGTACAAACAGTAAGTACTATGGAATTTCAGACGAAAGAGAGCTAGTAGGTGGTCACTGGGGAGGATTGTGAGTTGAGGCTTGAGGCATGAGTAACAGTTGACTAGAGAGAGATAATAGAGGAAGTGAGAAAGTGAAAGTGTAGGTGAGGATACCAGCGAACACAATAGATTTGCTCAAGTGACAAAAGGAGACAACAACCTCTACTGAAAAGTATATTTAAACAGGCAAGGTGGAACCAGAAAATAGCGAGCTTTAATGCTAGAATAAGTTTTAGTAGATTCCACAGGCAATGAGGAGACACAGTAGCTGCATCAACAGAAGAGGGACATGAAAGAAACTATATAAATGCTAAACAGGATTATAGAAACCAAACTGGGGTAACATATTTCAAATATCACAAGGGAAAGGAATATAACTATGAGTTCCAAATCAAAGCAAAGACTGGTATATAATTATTAAATAATGGACAAATAATTCATATATAAGTAATACACTATATTTTTTAAACCGCTACATTTCATAACAATTAAATCTAAAGAAATTCCACAATAGTGTTGCTGAGACTGCAAAAGCAAAATACCTTTTGAGTAATGGAACAGTCAAGTATAAACATGCACACACACTGCAGTAAATATTCTTTCACTGCAATGAGGACTATTTACTACTGCAGTCTGTCCCTCCCACCCCTAAACCCTTGCAATTATCCCTACTCTGCTTCCTTTTTTCTACATAGTACTTAAAATCTTCTGACATACAATTTATTTGCTTATTTTATTTGTTTACCGTATATGTCCCCTGACTACAAAGTGAGCTCCACAAAGGCAAGGATCTTTGTCTGTATGGTTCCTAATATATGTCAAACGCTTACATCAATTCCTGGAACAGAGTAGGAACTTCAAATAAAAATTTGTTAAATGAATAATTGAATAAATGGATGAATATGGGAATTTTATTAAAATGAATTATAATCTATTGCATTCTCAGTTTAAAGAAGCAAGATATAAAGAGTTGTTTATAAATAGGTGAAAAGGAGAAAGCAGGAGGTATCGTGTAAATATTTATATGTTTACCTTTATCTTCTGAGTTTCTTGAATAATTACTTTGATTTGAGTGAGAAGTTGAAAGATGAGCTGTGTGAAGTAGAAAGAATAAGGAGAATTAACTATAACTTGACAGGAGATTTTTTCCTTCATTGAAAGGGCATATCACTTATGTTCTCAATATAGAAGGGTAATTAAATAGGCAGAGAATGAAGCGTACACTTGTTCCACTGTGTTTTGTGCTGTAAAAAAAAATCCATCTTTGCATACATATTATATGAAAATTTTAATGGAATAATAATCATTGAATTGAGATTTTACTTGTACTGATTTTACATAAATATGAAGGGAAAAATTTAGTTTAAAAATTTTGTTTATAGGCAATATTCTAAAAAGAAAAAGAGCTACAAAACAACAAGAATTATAAGATTTTATATCAAACTCCATCTACCAATGATCTATTCTTTTTAGAAAAACTTAATTCCTATCCAGAAATTTAGATGACCAAGGTCATTCAACTTTTAAAAATATAAATATTCACAACGAGTCCAACTTATTTTCCTTAAAGTTCTAAATATTTTACATGAGAAAAATTTCAAACTCTGATAGACCAGACCAGTATCTTCTTTTTTGACATAGTTTTCACATTTTAAATATGTGTCTACGTACAAGTTAGTAACTTTAAAAAGGTCCACCTAAACAGATATGGAAAAAAGAAGAAATGCTTCTTAAGAGTAACATTATGTGAATTAAAAATGTCTTTCCACTATATTTTTATTTGTATTCCATAGTTAGTTGTTGCACATGTACTATGACTTCTTCAGAGACTGTCTGATGACTGCAGTGGCTGATTGATTTGTGATATTGTCCTATTGCTTTCTTATTTTGGAACTATGGATTGAGGGTCTGACAGGCTTTATGTTTTTACAAAAGTATTAGAGAATGCAATTAATCTATTTGGAAAATATATTTTTTCTTCTCTTGGTGCCAACTTAGTTTGAAGCATAAACTATAATCCTTTTTAATAAGCTGGACTCTAATCCCAGAACCATAGTAAACCTAAAAAATGCATTCAACTACAACATACACCATTATTGAGCACTTTCAAATTTATTTCATTTAAACCTCAAAATAACCGTGAGTGGTATATATTATTATCTAGATTTTTACAGATTTGGGAATTGATGTCTAGAGCGGTTAAATAATTTGCTTAAGGTTACACAAATAGTAAGTTGTGGGACATGCTTTTAAATCTAAAAAGCCTACAGTATTAACCACAGACTACATGCATACATGAATCCATGAATCCCATGTTCAAGTGACCTTTGTAAATTTAATATTTAAATGACCCCTGCCTAGGTGACTAACTTTTAAAAAATTTCAGATTCTATCTGGTCAGCAGTGTAGGTCCAGCATATGACAGATGGCTTATTGCAACAAATATGACTCATACAAAAATAATTACTAAGCTACAGACTGTGGCCAAGATAAACAAGGTTCATATTCTCATGGAGTTTAAAATCTGGTTGTGGAAAAAAACCACAAGCAAACAGATAAATGTGCTACTTTGGGTTAATGTTTTGTGCAAGAAGAAAATTAAATAGAGTAGTAGGATAAAGAGCAACTTGGGCTAGAGAGGAGTTTTTAGATAGAGTGATAAAAGAAAACCTCTCCCAAAAGAGGTGACATTTGAGCTGTGCCCTGAATAGTGAGATACATATACTACATACATAAATACATATCTATATAAAATATCTATATACAGTTATATCTCTAGACATAGGTGTTATTAAAAAGTTCACAGAGCTTCACTTTTACATGTTCAAGATATGAGACAATTACACCAAAATTAATAACAAAGTAGGCTAAACAAATGGCCATTAAATAATACTCTCTTACTGCTATCATGCATTCATGAGCATTTTACAAGTTTAGTTTAGTGTTTAGATTTATGGTTTTAACTCAGAAGGTTTCCTTCCTACTTATCAAACTAAACTATTGATTTACAAATTTATTTCATTTGAAACTAAGTAAGAAAAAAACACTCAAATTAAAAATTTTAGAGGCATGTAATGGGTCATTTCTCAACAGTGTTTCTATCATTATTTTTTACAATTATTTTTATTTTATTGTTGTAAGGACACTTAAGATGAGATCTAAATGTAGTTTTGTAATATATTTTGAAAAGTGGAAGTGTAAGGCCTTCAAGTCTGTCCTTTTTAACACTGTTTTGGCTGAGTCCTTTGTGGTTCCACATGAATTTTAGAATATTTTTTCCTACTTCTGTAAAAAGTGCCATTGACATTTTGACAGGGATTGCACTGAATCTGTAGATTATTTTGGGTAGTAGGAACATTTTAACATTAAGTCTTCCAATCCATGAACATGGGATGTTTTTTCATTTGTTTGTGTCTTTAATTTCTTCATTAATGTTTTGTAGTTTTCAGTGTACAGGCATATCTCGTTTCACTGCACTTCACTTTATTGCACTTTGTGGATACTGGTTTTTGTTTGTTTTTTTGTTTGTTTTACAAATAGACGGTTTGTAGAAACCCTGCATCGAGCAAGTCTATTGGTGCCATTTTTCCAACAGCATTTGCCCATTTCAAGTCTCTGTGTCACATTTCAGTAATTCTCACAATATTTTAAACTCCTTCATTATTATTATATTTATTATAGTGTGATAAGTAATCCTTGATGTTACTATTGTGAAAAGATTACAACTCGCTGAAGGCTCAGATGATGGTTAGCTATTTTTAGCAATAAAGTGTTTTTAATTAAGGTATGTCCATTGTTTTTTTAGACATAATGCTAGTGCACAGTTAATAGACTACAGCATAGCATAAACATAACTTTTATATGCACTGGGAAACCAAAAATTTGTGTGCCTCACTTTATTGCAATATTTGCTTTATTGTGGTATTCTGGAACCGAGCCCAAAATATTTCTGAGGCATGCCTGTACATCTTTTACCTCCTTAGTTAGGTTTATTCCTAAGTATTTTATTCTTTTTGATGCTATTGCAAATGGGATTATTTCCCCAATTTCTTTTTCAGATAGTTCATTGTTAGTGTATAGAAACACAGAAGATTTTTGTATCCTGCAACCTTATTGAATTCAGTCATTAGTCTTAACGGGGTCTTTTGTAGAGTTATTTATGGTTTTCTGTGTATAAGATCATGTCATCTGCAAAGGGAGATCATTTTACTTTTTCCTTTCCAATTTGGATGCCTTTTATTTCATCTTGCCTAACTGCTCTGGCTAGGACTTCCAGTACTATGTTGAATAGAAGTGGTAAGAGTGAGCATCCTTGCCTTGTTCCTGATCTTAGAGGAAAGCTTTCTATTTTTCCCCCTTGAGTATGGTGTTAGTTTTTGGCTCTTCATATATGAGCTTTATCATATTGAGGTCCTATCCTTCTATTCCTAGTTTGCTGAGGGTTTTTATCATGAAATGGAGTTGAATTTTATCAAATGCTTTTTCTGCATCTATTGAGATGATCATGTGAGTATCCTATGTTATTTTAATATATTGCATTACATTAATTGATTTTCACATGTTGAAACATCCTTGCATCCCTGGGATACATCCAACTTGGTCATGATGTATGATCTTTTTAACATGTTGTTGAATTCAGTTTTCTAGTATATGTTCAAGGATTTTTGCATCTACATTCATCAGGAATATTGGTTTGTAGTTTTCTTATAGTGTTTTTTTTTTAAGTTTTTAAAATTTAATTAATAAGTTAATTAATTTAGTTTTGGCCATATTGGGTCTTCCTTGCTGCGTGTGGACTTTCTCTAGTTGCAGCGAGTGGGGGCTACTCTTCGTTGCGGTGCACGGGCTTCTCATTGTGATGGTTTCTCTTGTTCCAGAGCACAGGCTCTAGGCACGCAGGCTTCAGTAGTTGTGGCATGCAGGCTTCAGTAGTTGTGGCATGTGGGCTTCAGTAGTTGTGGTATGTGGGCTCAGTAGTTGTGGCTTGCAGGCTCTAGAGTGCAGGTTCAGTAGGTGTGGTGAATAGGCTTAGTTGCTCTACAGCATGTAGGATCTTCCCAGACCAGGGCTTGAACCCGTGTCCCCTGCATTGGCAGGCGGATTCCTAACCACTGTACCACCAGGGAAGTCCCTTTTATAGTGTTTCTGGCTTTGGTATCATGGTAATGCTAGCCCCTAAAAATGAGTTTGGGTGTGTTATCTCCTTTGTTTCTGTAGCTCCCAGAGGTTTAGTATATGCTGTGTCTCATCAGGACTCTGAGACAAGTGAGATAGAAGCCAGTTCTTCAGATAGCACCTGGAAAAGTTAGGATATTGGATGTTTGGTACATGTCTTTCCCTACTCAGGAAGAAGCTGTGCGCTGAGGGTTTCCTCCCAATTGTATGGTTCTGTGCCAGGGGTGGGGATTATGATGAGAAGGTATCTCCAATTTTCTTACCAGTTTAACGTGGCTAGTTTCATATTTGCCCTGAGTGCAGGAGCCTCTAACTTGTGTCTTGATTTCTCACAAAAGGAACTGAACTGTGTATTGCTGTTGAATTGGGATGTCATGTAGGGAAGGAGAATCTTGCTGACACCATTCCCATTATTTTTTTAAAGAGAGTAAAACTAGAGTTTCAAAGGTTAAGTTTAATATTATTTTATGTGACTCTTATTGCTCTTTTTTTCTGAGGGGAATGCATTGTATTTTTGGTGGTTTAAAATTGTATTACATGTTTAAAACATGGTGCTCTCATGCTTTCACTGGATTTCTTAGAAATCCTGAAATTACGTTATTAGCAGAATTGAAAATATATTGCAATTAACCTAAGTGAGTAGATCACTAAGTACCAATCTGTATTTTTTAAGTTCTCCTTTCTGCTGAAAGTTACAATATGAAAAAATATTTTAAGAAATCTTAGTGTATAGATAGAAGTGACAGAAAATTAGAGAGGATTTAATTGAAATTGTAAATAAATCATGTAGCTTCCATCGACCTGTAGCCTTTTGGGAAAAAAGTCATTTAAAAAGTTTGGTGGAATTAATTTTCACAATATGGCTCAGTTATTGCTAGACAATGGAGTCTGATCAGTGTACCACTAACCACTAGAACCAGGACAGTGTTTCACAACCTTGGCTCATCATAAGAATCACTGGGCCATTTATTAAGAATACTATTTCCAGGTTTTCCTCTAGAGATTCTGATTCAGTATATCTTGGGTAGTATCCAGACATTTATTTTTAACAGGTCACCATTACCCCCAACGTACAAACTCCAATGATTCTTATGATCAGGCAAGGTTGGGAAACACATACTGACTGGACGGATCTTCACGTTACTGACTGCTTTCTCCAGGCTTTCCCTTCATTCCAGGGGCTGAAGAGAATAGAGTTGCCATTAGAATCCACTTGCAATGACTTACTCAAAAGGTTATACTTCCATATCTTTCCAAAACTGACTGAAACAGATAATTAACTACATTCATCCTTCCACTTTCCTTTTAGTCAGACCCTGTTGCAGGCACGTTGAGACTCCAAAGAAATCTAAAAAAAAAAAAAGGCGTTCTTACTCAAAAACAAAACAAAATGAAAAACAAAAAGCTGAGGACTTCTGCTGTAAACAAACAGTAGCTTTTCCCCTTTCCTGATGCTACTATGAGGCAAAATACTAAAGATAGTGGAACTACAAGTCATAAAAGACTTGAGTTCTAATCCAAATTCAATCATTTACTAGATATGCAGTCTTTTCAAGTAACTTAACCATCTTGAATTTAGCTTTTTCATCTATTAAGTCTAAATAGAAACGCCTGCCCTATCTACCTCTCTATATTTTTACAAGGATTAGAATGAGATAATCTAAGTAATATGACTTTGAACGATAAAATACTATACATATGCTAATATTACTTTTACTATTGAAAAGCCACAACCTAATGTGAGTAGCATTAACATACATAAATAGTTTGTTATAATAAGAACAATCAGAACCATTTGTAGTCTTCAAAAGTCAAAAAGACACTAACCAGATTTTTAAAATTCTATAGTAAAAGTCCTTAATTTATATAGACTTATTTTGATTCCACAAGTGGCAGCATACACTCATACAGTCTGGTTATACAAAAAACTAAAACAAATGAAAATTCCTAATTTCTTCTGTATTGGTAATTACACTACATTTTCTCAGTTCCAAATGCACTCTTCTATACCATGTTTTTGATGGGACTCTGCAAAGTATATTTCTGCTTACCAAATGTCTTTGAATGAGATTCTGACAATAGAGAGCAGTAGAAGGAGACTGGAAGGCTGAAGAAGAGAAGATGGTTCTTCCTGTTTTGCTTCCTATTCCTATCAGTATCACCCAAGGGACAACCCTTCATCCTGACATTGGTTGTTGGTAATAGTCACAGTTGGTTCCTGATTTTCTACACTACCAGAATCAACCTCATTGTGCCCCCTAGAGGTACCAGCATTAGCTGGCAGTGTACCAGACTCAGAAATGAGTCCCATCTCAGCAAACCTCTCCTCTAATTTTGTAGTTTCTGAAAATACAAACTTCTCTTTGTTTTCCTAGCCCAAGGGGTAATAGTTACCTTCCTGAATTTAACACTCTTGTTGCTTCACAGTTTCCTTTTTGCTTTTTAAAATCCTCTAAAACCTGTCTAAATAATTTATCATATTAAATTCTTCTGGTGAGTTTTCTGTTTTCCTGCTTGGACACTTACTGATACTAACTATCCGTTTAACAATCAGTTTCACAAAGATGACTTTTCAGGATGGTGTGCATGGACAGTAACTGTAATATGAATAGAATGTTAAACACAGTGTGCATAATGATGTCAAGATATATACTAGTGAGATAGAAAAAAAAAAAAAGCAGCCACCGTCATCCAAAATTAAACTGATGTTCAGAGCTAGACTACAATATTATTACATGCTGGCCTGACACTCACAGTCAGGCTATTTTGTTCTCTTGTTGAACACATTGTTTAATTTCACAGACTACAATCTAAAACAAGATTACTCAGAGACTATCATAAGATAAAACAAAACAAGGCTTCTTCATAATTTTGCCTCAACAGACAAAACCAAGTTTGCAATGCCACACGCAAAATACCCTATCACAGAATTGCTCCCACTTTCTCACAGCATCCAATCTAGAACAAATCCTCACTTCCTTATACCCTCCCTTAAATCACCCAACCAAAGCCCAAATCCTCCAGTAAGTTATTTCTAACATCTTCTTACTGTGATGTGTCATGGTTCTACATGGTATGTGTTCTCCTTTGCTGCAACAAGTAATAAACACAACTTATTTAACTACTGTTTTTTTCTTAGTGGGTTTGACTGAGGGACATTGACACTGGTAAAATTTTCCTTGGAAGTGGGTGAGAGAATTTTCAGAGGCAATGGTTATATTCCATTGTGTGTATAAAGTGTGCTTCCAGAAGAAGCTAGAAAGTGACCAACATGGGCGTTTGTCACAATGGCATTTTATATCTGATTATGTAATTATTTCATGAATACCTCTCTTCTTATTAAATCTAGGTCATTAGCTCCATAAGAGCAGGGAAAACATCTGTTTTTTCTCACCATTGTATCCCTAAGATCAAGCACAATATCTGGCACATTGTGGACCTGTGTAGTACAATAGAAATACAATATGAGACACATACGTAGGCTTACATTTTCTAGTAGCAACATTAAAATAATGAAAAACAGATGGTAAAATTAATTTTAATAGTATACTTTTACATAATATATTCAAAATTTTATTTAAACATGTAATTAGTATAAAAATTGAGATTTTTACATATTATTTTTACTGTACAAAATCTTTGAAATCATGTGTATTTTACATTTATAGTACATGTCAGTTTGAATGTTAAATTTTCATCATACAAACTTGATTTATATGTAAATTTCATAAGATTTACAGTTGAAAAAGAAGATTCAAATACCTAGGTTTTCTAATAACTGAATTGTTATATTTTTAAAGCTTTATTGAGGTATAATTAACAAAAACTAAACTACACATATTTAAATTATACAAATTGATGTTTTGATATATGTATATGCTCAAGAAACAATCTTGGACAAACATACCCATCATCCCTAAAAGTTTCCTAATGCTCCCTTTCAATCAGTTTGCCCTACCTTTTGCCCTCCTGCCTTACCATGCAACCACTGATCTGCTTCTTGTTTGCATTTTCAATAATTTTATACAGATGGAAGCATACGGTATGTACTCTTTTTTTTCATCTGGTTTCTTTCACTCAGGCTGGTTATTTTGAGATTCATTCATGTTGATGTGTGCATCAATAGTTCATATTTTTAATGTTGAGTACTATTTCCCTATACGAACAAAAATTTTGTTTATCCATTCACCTGTTAATGAACATTTAGTTTGTTTCTAATTTTAGGCTATTATAAATAAAGCTGCTATAAACATTCATGTACAAATCTTTGTATGGATATGTGCTATCACTCCTCTTGGGTAAATACTTAGAATAGCTGGGTCATAGGGTAGGTGTATGTTTAGCTTTTTAAGAAACTGCCAAACTGTTTTCCAGAGTGGTTGTACCATTTCACATTCCCACCATCAACGTTTGATTGTTCCTTTATCTCCATATCTTTGCCAATATTTGTTGTCAGTTTTATAGTATTATATTTTCGATTCCTTCACATCCTTACCAAAACTTGGTATGATTAAAAAAAATTAGCTATTATAATGGATGGTCATATTGTGGTTTAAATTTACATTTATCTTATGACTAATGGTGTTGAGCACCTTTACATGCTCTTATTGGCTATCTCCATATCTTCTTTGGTGAAGTGTCTTTCAAATATTTCGCCCATTTTTTATTGGGTTGTGTTTCCTTATTATTGAATTTTGAGAATTCTTTCTGTATCCTGGACACATGTCCTTTATCAGCTGTACCATTTGTAATTATTTTCTCCCTATCTGTGGTTTGTCTTTCATTCTCTTAATGGTATCTCTTTATAAAAACAACTTTACTACAGTATTATGTTTACATAATATAAACAGATTTTCAACTGTAAATCTTATGAAATTTACATATAGATCAAGTTTGTATGATGAAAATTTAACATTCAAACTGACATGTACTATAAATGTAAAATACACATGATTTCAAAGATTTTGTAAAGTAAAAATAATATGTAAAAATCTCAATTTTTATACTAATTACATGTTTAAATAAAATTTTGAATATGTTGAGTTAAAGTATACAGTTCAATGATTTTTAGTAACTTCACTTAGTGGTGAAAACATCATCATATATCAGTTTTAGAACATTGTAATCTCTGTAATATATCTCTCATATCTATTTCCAGATGTTCCACATTCCTATCCCCAACCTCAGGCAACTACTGATCTATTTCCTGTCTCTATGAATTTGTATTTGTCTTTGGACATTTCATATAAATAGAAACATATAATATGTGGTCTCTTGTGTCTAGCTTCTGTCACAGTGCATAATCTTTTTGAGGTTCATCTATGATGCACCATGTGTCACTAGTTAATTCCTTTTTATTACTGAATTGTATTACATTGTATGGATATACTGTACTTTGTCTATCCATTTACAAGTTGATGGGCTTTTAGGTTGCTTCCAATTTTTGGTTATTATTAAGGATGTTACATCAACTGTTGAACATATGCATGCAATCCTACATGTAGAAGTGTTTTTGTTTCTCTTTGGCAGATACTGATGAGTGGAATTGCTGGGTTGTATGGTAGTTTATGTTTGACATTTTCAGAAACTACCAAACTGTTTTCCAAAGTGGCTGTGCCATTTTACATTCTCACCATCAATGTATGATTGTTCCTTTATCTTCATATCTTTGCCAATATTTGTTATTGTAGAGACTGTGAAATACCTTATTTTGGGTTTAATAGGCATTTCCTGAATGATGTATGATTTTGAGCATCTGCTCATGTATTTATTAAAAATTCATGTATCTGCTTTGTTGAAATATCTGTTCATATCTTTTGTCCATTTTATGATCAGATTGTTTTTCTTTGTAAGAGTTTTTTGTATATTCTGGTTACAAGTCTTTTAATGGATAAGTGATTTGTAAGTATTTCCTTCTAGGCTGTTGCTTGCCTTTTCATTTTCTTCATGGTCTTTTGAAGTGCTAAAGTTTTGAATTTTGTTGAGATCCAATTTATCCATTTTTAAATTTTATGCACTATACTTTGTTGAACAGACTATCTTTCTCCTCTGCAATGAACTGTCATAACATCTTTGTATAAAATCAATTGACTATAAATATAACAACTTATTTCTGCACTCTCAATCCTGTTCCATTGTTCCAAAGCTATCTACCATACAATAACTTGAGCTATCTTTCTAAAAGTCTACTCATGTCTTTTTTTTACTTTTGAAATCCTTTAATAGTTTCCCTTCTAAGGAAAAGTTACATCAAAATCTCCTGCATGTTAAAATGCAGATTTATGGGTCCTATACAGACCAACTGAATGAGCTTCTTTGAGAAAACACAATTTTAATGAAATTCTGTTATATTAGTATTTTAAGAACCATAACAGTTGTAGCAGAAAGCCAGAAAATAGTATTGTTAAAATATTAGTTACTCATCATTTCTAAATACTGAAATACACAAATAATAAATAGTAATGTAAATTATTTAACTTTGATTGAGATGTTTATATCAATCAATTCTATGATCAAATTAACTGGGCTTATTAGATGTAGAAAAATTATGATATTTTATGAAATACCTTTAATTTTTTTTTTTAAACTACAAAAACCTGCTCAAAGATTATACAATGTGCTGATTACTGCATTTTATTTAAGGTTACCTTTTTAATATATATAAATATTATAATCTCAAAATATGTCCTTTGAGATTAATTAACTTATTGAAGTTCAGTTTTGCCAACTTTACAAATATCATAACAACTTTCTCAATGGCATTCTTACTAACGAGACAGGGGGAAACCCATTTGCTGCTTTAAATGAAAGATTACTTACTGCTCTTTTTCTAGAACACCCTGTAATCCAAGGCACAGTAAGGTTTCCTGAAATCTGTGGAAACAACAAATGGAATCTCAGTAAGGTATGCATTGACACTATTGGAATGCTGATCAACACCAAAGAATTCATACAAGATGTCAAGATGATAGGTCTGCATTCAGAGCATATCTCCCATGTGGACAATGCTGTTACCTTATTGAAAGCAAGAGATTTAAAAAGCTTTCCTTTGTGGGAAAATTCAAGAAGTAGTGCAGTTCCTCTGAAAATTCAAGAAAATTTTGAAGACATTTTTTGGGCCTGGAAGTACCCGGTTTGGAAATCTATGGACAAGAAAATTATTATAATAAAAATGCAGTGTTCTGTGGAATAAATGTTACAATAATTAAATAATTAACTATAGTCATCATACTGTATATTAGCTCTCTAGGTTTATTCATCTTACATAACTGCAAGTCCCTTTTTAGGTAGAAACTACTAAGGTGAATAGCTAGTAACACCTTATTACATCAGCATTGCCGCTCAAGGAGATAGATGCTACTCTCATAGGATTCTGGGGAGTGTTTAAAGAGACCAAGGTGTTTCTGTGAGCTATGGCTCAGGTTAGTCTGGACTTAACCATACCTTTTCCTGGGACACACAAGAATTAGGGAGTACTCCAAACTCTCCCCTTGCCCTCTCCTTCCCTTCCAAATATGTGTTTCCTGAGAGACCGACAAGTCAAATCAACCTTGCTAAGTGGTAGTGGTGGTGGGAATGTGGTATTCAATCAAACATTTATTGGTTTTGATAAATTATATTCAGTGATGGCCAATTAATTTGTATTATGCTTACTGATAAGAAGTGATGATCAAACAGTCAAAGTAAATAGTAGAGTAATATCCTCAATTATTCAAATTTCAGGTAAAAGAATACTGTCCCTGGCCACCAGACCTGCCATTTTACTTTGAGTTCAAAATTCATCAATATGCTAGGGACAGGCTAAAAATTATATAAACTCCAAATAATAGTTGTAAGGAAAAATTTTACTAAAGTTAAAATCCCATTACGGTAAAATGACAATTAACTAGAATCCTTGAGGGTCATGAGAAGGTTTGAATAATTGATTTTTTTAAATGGTGAACAAGAGTGAAAAGAAAATTTCTACAGAAAAATTCTTTAAAAAGTATACTTTCTTGTCCTCCCACTAATACTTGGTATATGATACAATGTTTGCAGAGTAAATTGATTGCTAGTCACAATGAAGGAGGTAAATCTGCTAAAATAATCACATAATATACTCTTGAAAGAATAGAGATATCCAACTATTTTGGAATATTTGTGCACATACTTCCATCTATTAGTGAGGATATTTTAAAACTGATTATTTAAAGTTGCTAGAGAAAACATGTTAAACCAAATAAATTGCAACCCCCCCATAAACTACTAATAAAAAGTTAATATGAAACCATAAAAATGATACACATAATAAACATGGTAATTGAATTTCTTTAAACATGGACCTTATACATTTTAAGACTATAAAATGTGGTTTCTTGATTAAGTCAGTTGTATGTAACCAAGAAAATTGAAAACTCCTATAAGCACCTTAACATACAAATATTATAAATTCCATGTGATTTGGGAAGAGATGAAGTTTCATTTTTTTGTTTTATAATTCTGTGGCACCAGTTACATGATACTCAAATGCTATATTCAACTACCCTCTATTATTTACTTTAAATCTATCTTTCAGTTCCTTATGTTTCTGCTAAAACTTAAGAATGGCCAAGCATAGTAGCTAAATTTGTAGGCTTTTTTGAATCATAGTACTGTACAAATGTTTCCCTCAAATTTGGAACGTTTTCTTCCGTGCAAGAGTGATGACAAGGTTTCTCCCTCACCAGAAGCTATAAAATACAGTATTTCAAATGAGTCGGAAAATATACTTCTCATTTAAGTGATATTTAAGTTCCAAACACACTTTTCAACACCCTGGTTTGGAAAATTGCAAAATGAATCTACAAGAAAAGACTAATTTAACAAATATATTAGAATTTACATATCCAAATGAGTACTTTGTGTTTCAAAATAAAAATTTTGGAAGTTATAAAGTCATTACAATGATGTTGCTATTGTTGAAAGCACTTTGGGAACTTTTCTTTTGGAGCTGTTAGTTCATGACTCACCCAGATATTCTGTCTCATTCATATTCTCTTTGTTTTAACTGAAAATATAACAGCTCAGATTGAACATCCATATTATTCACTAAATGTGTCTCAGAATGAATTCTATTTTCCAAAATCAAATTTTCCCTGAAATGATGAAGATTTGTCACCACTGAAAGCATTTAAAAGAATCCCACAGGTCCTTAAAGCAATTGTAAAAGAACTTCAGAAACTTTTTGACAAATTGAACATTATTGAAATAAGTATAGATAACTTTCCAAGGTAACTAATTTGAATTCTCTTCAAATATTTATCAGGCATCTCTGTACTAGGTGCTGTTTTAGGTGCTACAGGAAATAAAAAGGTGGGTAAAACATAATTTCCTGGAGGGCAAGAACTATGATCTTAGAGGGAAAGATAAGACAGGTACATGAATGGCTGTAATACAAAGATAAATATGATAAGTGCCACAAGGGAGGTACAATAGGAGTTAAAGACACGGCAAAATTACATCAACTTGAGGATTTATATCTCAGCTGAACCTTAAAAGATGAGCAGAATCTTGATAGAAATAAAAGAGCATTCCAGGGGTAAAGAATGGCATGAATACTGTGGAATAAAAGGATAGGGTGTGTTTGGGAATGGTGAATTCAGCTAGAACTAGAAAGGGAGTTAGGGTCTTTGTGGAGGCCATGAATGCCAAGGTACATTTATATCTAATTCTGTAGAAAATGGGGAGTCATTGAAAGTTTTTAAGCAGATGAGTTATATGGTCAGAATTGTACTTTTATACATTAGGATGATTAATGTGACTAAATGTGTATAGTGAATTGAATAAGTATGGAAACTTTCACAATAATTTAGGCAAGAGGTAATCTAGGCTTGGAACTAGGTTAGAGGAGGTAGGAATTGAGAAGAGAAATATAAAACATATTTCTAAAGAAAGGTCTTGTGCATGAGATAGAAGATAACTAGACAGTCAGGAGATTACTGGAATAGTCTTTTTATGGCCATCATAAAACTGCCTCCACAAATGGCTGTCCTGCTCAAACTAATGGAGAGTTGCAGAGTCACAACTTTGAATGTGAATGCAAGGAAGTGCCTAATGTTGGAAATCTGCTTCTCTTGGCTAAGAGTGGATACACTAAAGTATGTAACACACTAATTTGGATGTAAACTGGAGTCACATCATATGGATAGTTAAGATTTGTGAATCCAGCTATAACACTTACCTTTCTCATGGAAAATTATACTTAAAATAGATACCGTATATCAGAATATTAATTATACATTTTATACACACATTATTATACATGGTTATACCTTCACAGGAAAGCATGCATATAGTTACTTTTGTGGATGATTTAAGGAATTTTTAAAACAATTTTTACTATATTTTATACGATTTAGACCCTACATATGACTCTGTTGTAATATTTTTTCTAGACTATGAGATTCTTAAGGGCAAAGTATCATGTTTAAAACAATTTAGTCTAATTATTTTTATATAGTAACACAGAGAATATACACAAAAAAGCATTTGTTTGATTTCAAAAATCTTTCTGTTAGAAAGACAATTCTACACATATCATAGGTATTATATTTTTAAAACTTCAGAGCAGTTCATGGGTCTAACAAAGCTCCTATCTGAAATATACTATATTTTATATAAGCCAGGAAAATTAAGTATATTATTAATTAGCATATGCTTAAAGAGAATTTGATTATCTGAAACACTCAGACAATAACCATGTCTCTCGGCAAAGTTCATCAGTAAGTGATTCATAAATTAATGTTTTAGCTTTCCATCAGTTGTTTTGGTATCAGTTGAGCATTAAAACCTATCAAACCTATTAAGCATTCTGCTTTAATCAGCAGGGCTTCCTAGATGTCTTTCAATTATGAGTTATAGAACATAGAGGACACTGCTGGGCGTGTGGTAGGCAATCAATAAATATATGCTGATTGAATGATTGAATTAACTTGTGCCTTTATTATTAACTAGCTTCACTTGCCATAATTCAACAAAGGCCAAGAGTGGAAATATACAAGAGACCATTATATAGGGTAGGCAGTTGGGAGGAAGGGAGTAAGTTGTTTCTGGTTGAGAACAATGTGTTCTGGAGCAAAGAAGAAAAGTACTGGCTTATTTAAAAATATTTCCCCCTCTTCTCTCTACCAAGTCTAGAAAAGCTTTCAGAAACTAAATAAGCTTACAACTGAAATTTTAATATTACAACTTTTGGCTAAGGGACTAACACCCTTTTTTAAGCATATGGATTGTTCTTCTATTAAGTCACATGAAATTAGAAAAGTTTACTAGCCCGACAAATTCTTGCAATTGACAACCAAGATGCTATTTGTTTTTTTCTATATAATTTTACTAGTTAAAAATTCATAAACCTTAAGAGATTAAGATCAGGGAAACTGGAATTCTAGGACATTTCAATGGAATTATAAAAAGTACACATACATGGCATAACAAGCCTGATTTCACCATACTGATTCTAGAGATACTGGCTGTTAAAAATAATGGAAGGATATAAGTAAAATAATATAAATTATTATGTGGAATGATTAAGTTCTGATGCCAAGGACCTGGGGAGTTTACAAGTACAAATCTGGATCCCCTGAAATTATACTCTCAAAAATATTTTAAGATATTATCTCAATGCTACTCATGTAAAAAAAATTGAGAAAATATAAAAATTCTTTACTAACTTTAGAAAATAAAGTGTCAAATGTTAGCTTTAAGTTCTACATATATTTTTACAACTGAAATTAAATGTTTTATTACATGTATACTCAGAGATCAGTTCCTTAAAAAACAGCAAAAGATTTATAGCTCTTATCAGGCTACAATCCTTGCTGGGATGGACTAGCATTCTTAACATGAATCATGGTTTCATGTCTTAGTTTTTGCACATGGATCCTTGCTGAACCAAAACATAGGCATTTAAAAGAAATCAAACACCCTGGTTGTTTGTTGCACTAACACTATATGTACTGATACACTTACTCTGTAATTTAAACAACAAACAGCAGAGACAGCAGCAAGATGAAAGACTAAGCAGACCTAGAGTCTCATCCCTCTTCCCTGGAAACATCAAATTAAAAACTAGAGACTGACAAGAATAACATCATGGTAGAAATTAGTCAAAGATTTTACAGCGGGCTTCCCTGGTGGCGCAGTGGTTGAGAATCTGCCTGCTAATGCAGGAGACACGGGTTCGAGCCCTGGTCTGGGAAGATCCCACATGCCACGGAGCAGCTGGGCCCGTGAGCCACAGCTGCTGAGCCTGCGCGTCTGGAGCCTGTGCCCCGCAACGGGAGGGGCCGCGATAGTGAAAGGCCCGCGCACCGCGATGAAGAGCGGTCCCCGCACCGCGATGAAGAGTGGCCCCCACTTGCCGCAACTAGAGAAAGCCCTCGCACGAACCGAAGACCCAGCACAGCCAAAAATAAATAAATAAATAAATAAATAAATAAAATAAAATTAAAAAAAAAAAAAAAAAAAAGATTTTACAGCAACCAAGCAAATAAACAACCAAGAAAAAGCCATACTAAAAATGTAGGAAATTTCACAGCATTTTAAAAAGTGTCACACTCTCTTCCTTGTGTAGCATGACATGGATCAGGGAAAGTGTTGGCTTTGTCACCAGTCCCCTTATGTGAACCAAAGAGAACAGAGTAGACAGAACTTACAACATTCTAACCTGACTTTGGGCTGCTTGAGAGATTCATCTCTTTAGCTCCTAACTTGGAGCTCACATAGCCAAAAGTGGCATGACTCAGATCTCAGGCTAGGAGAAGTAGCAGGAAGCATCAGGCAAGACTCAAGAAAATGGCAAGAAGACTATAGACCCTCATACACCTGGAGAAAGAGATTACTGATTGATGAATATACTAGACCATCTAAGGGTCTAGGATAAGCAAGAATGAGAATCTTCAGGAAATAAAGATATTTAAAAGTAGCTGTGTACACAGGGGAATCAGTACAAAACATGCACACAAGACCAGGGGAGACACATGCCCAGGAAAGGCCTACAAAGACCTTAAGCCTTTACACCAGTCTAATTAGTGAAGGTCTTCAACTGTGCAGACCCAGACTGCAAAGACTGGGAGAGGTGGTGGTTTATTCAAATGCCCAATTAAAAAAAATCACAAAATATACAGAGAAATAGGAAAACATCAGCCATTCAAAAGAACAAAATAAATGTCCAGAAAATGTCCCTGAAGAAACATGAACATTGGATTTACTACACAAATACTTTAAAACAATTACATTAAATCTGCTCAAAGAACTAAAGAAAAACATAAAGAAATAAAAGAAATAAGGGTGACAATATATGTACAAAATGAGAATATCAGCAGAAATAGAGATTATAAAAGGAACCAAACAGAAATTTTAGAGCTGAAAATACTATAACTGAATGGAAAAATTCACTGAAGGAGTTCAACAGAAGACAAAAGAGGTGGAAGAAAGGATCAGTGAACTTGAAAAGAGGTCATTTCATATTATGAAGCTTGAGGAGCAAAAAAGGAAAAATAATTCTTATCAATAAAAATGTGAACAGGGCCTAAGAGACTAATGGGACATCAAAAGCAGACCAATACATGCATTATAGAAGTCCCAGAAGGAAGAGAGAAAGGCAAAGAGACAGAAAGATGATTTGAATAAATACCTGAAAACTTCCCAAATTTGAGAAAAGTCATTGATATACAAATCCAAGCAGTTTAAAAAACTCTAAGTAGGATAAATACAAAGAATTCCACACAGAGACACATTATAATCAAACTGTCAAAAGACAAAGACAGTGAAAGAATACTGGAAGCAGCAAAAGTGACTCATCACATACAGGGGATTCTCTGTAAGATTATCAGAGGATTTCATAGCAGAAAGCTTGCAGGTAAGAAGGAAGTTGGATGATATATTTAAAGTGGTAAAAGAAAAAATTATCAGCTGAGAATTATATATCTAGGAAACTGTCCTTCAAAAATGAAGGAGAAATTAAGACATTTCTAGATAAATATAAGTTGAGTGAGTTTATTACCACTAAATCTGCTCTGCAAGAAATGTTAATGGGAGTCCTTCAAGTTGAAATGAAAAGACACTATACATTAAATTGAAGCCATATGAAATTATAAATTTCTCCAGTAAAGGTAAATACATGGACAAATATAAAAACAAGTATTAATGTAACGTTTGGTTTGTAACTCCATTTTTCATTTTTCTACAGGAATTTAAAGATGAAGGCATAAAATAATTATAAATCTATGTTAATAGGTACACAATATATAAAAATGTAAGTTGTGATATCAGTAAAATGGTAGGACAGAACTGTAAAGGATTAAAGTTTTTGCATGTAATTGAAGTTGTACTATCAATTTAAAATAGATTGTTATAACTTTAAGACATTATATGTAACCCCCATGGTAAACACAAAGAAAATATGTATAGAATATATACAAAAGGAAATGAGAAAGGAATCAAAAAGAGTTACTATAAAAAAGACAGTTAAACAGGAAGGAAGGTAGTAATGGAGGAAACGAGGGACAAAATATTTAAAGCATTCAGAAAATAAGTAACATAATGGTAATAGTAAGTCCTTCACTATCAGTAATTACTTTAAATGTAATTGGATTGACTTTCCCAATTAAAAGACAGATTAGAAGAATGGATTAAAAAAACAGGATCCAACCATAGGCTGTCTACAACAGACTCGCTATAGATCTAAGGAACCTTACCTTACACCATATACAGAAATAGCTCAAATGGGACAAAGGTTTAAACATAAAAGCTAAAACTATAAACTTTTTAGAAGAAAATAGAACAGCTTCCTGATATTGGATTTGGCAATGATTTCTTAGATATGACACTAAAAGCATAAGAACAAAATAAAAACTAGATAAATTGAACTAGATCAAAATTAAACACTTTTGTGAATCAAAAGGATACTATCAGTAGAATGAAAAGGCAACCAATGAAATGGCAGAAAATATTTGTAAACCATATATCCAATAAGGAGTTAATATACAGAATATATAAAGAACCCTTACAATCTACAATACAGAAACAATCTGATTTTAAAAAGGCAAAGGAAGATCAAATTAAAGGAAAGAATGGAGTAGGGAGGAAATGAAAGTATTAGAAGAGAAAAAAATACAAAAGAGAATGGAAGAAAAACAATAGAAAAATCAATGAAAACAAATTTTTTAAAAGAGCAATACATTTAAAAAACTTCAGGCAGATTGACTGTAGTGTGTTGACTGGTGACTGTCAAAAAGATATGTCCATGTCTTAACCACTGGAATCTGTGAATGTGACTTTATTTGGAATAAGGGCCTTTGAAGATGTAATTAAGTTAAGGATCTTGAGATGTGATCATCCCAGATTATTCAGGTGGACTCTAAATCCAAGGACTAGTATCCTTACAAGAGAAAGAAGAGAAGAGATGAGAAGAGATCATGTGAAGATGGAGGCATAGATTGGAATTATGCAGTTACAAGTGAAAGAATACCTGGAGCCACAAGAAATTGAAAGAGGCAAGGAAGTATTCCCCCCTTGAGCCATCAGAGGGAGTACGACCCTGAGGACACCTTGATTGCAGATTTCTAGACTCCAGAATGGTGAGAGAATAAGTTTCTACTGATGTAAGCCACTCAATTTGTGGTTGTTTGCTATAGAAACCCTAGGAAATTAATACACTAACCAAAGGAAAAGGAAAGAGAAATGAGGAACAAAAATTACTAAAATTAGGAATGAAAGAAGGCACTCTCTACCAAACTTACAAACATTTAAAACATGAAAAGGGAATACTATGAAAAACCTTATGCCAACAAACTAGATAACTTATCCAAAATAGATATCTAGAAAGACCTAAAATCCACAAAGTGATCCAAGAATAAATAGAAAATCTGAATGGGCTTAAACAAGTAAAAAATTTGTAATACCAAAATCTCCAACAAAAAAGTCCCAGCCAAGATGGCTTCATTGGTGAATTCTACCAAGCATTTAAAGAATTAATAACAATTCTTTACAAACTAATCCAAAAATCAGGAGAGAACACTTCACAACTCATTCTATGAGGCCAGTATTGCCCTGATATCAAACCAAAGTATTATAATAAAGAAAGCTATAAGCCAATATCTCTTATGAATATACCCCCAGAAATCTTCAACAAAATAGTAGTGAACAAAAGCCAGCAACATGTAAAAAGTATTTACACCATGTTTAAGTGAAATTTATCACAGGTATGCAAGGTTGACTGAACATCTAAAAATCAATTAACATAATATATCATATTCCTAGAATAATGGACAAAAATCACATGATAACCTCAATGGGCATAGAAAAAAACATTTTAAAAAGATTATTCACAATGACCCAGTGGGGCTTATCCCAAGAGTTTATGGTTGGTTCAACATATAAAAACTAATCAGGAGTGAAGCCACTAAGATGGGACATAGGTCTTTCCTAACTTTGCTCCCTCTCACAAGAACAAATAACAACTATTACTGGACAAGACACCACAGAGAAAATCTTAGAACAGTGTTGTGAGGATGAAGCAGCCCCTTGCACCACAGAGACCAAGACAGACCATACTAGGATGGTAAGAGGAGCAGCTACATGCTGACCACATTGCCCCTCCCCCAAGCGGACACAGCACCACACCAAGAGGTTTCCTCTGAGTCTACAGTTCTTCCAGTGGAAAGAGAGCACTCAGGGTAGACATCCAGCACCCCCTGCATTGTGGGTCACTTCTTGGGATTCCCCACTCTGGTCTATCCCACAGGGATTATGGGGGAATTTGTGGGGATTGACCACTATGAATCTGATTGTGATGGAGGAAAGGGGAGAGGCTAGCAACAACCAGAACTTGCATCTTTGTAGACCAAGTTCCTACCTGGAGCACCCAAGTAGTGGTCCCAAACAGTGAGTGGCTTTGCTCATTTGCAAAGCCAAGTCGATGGCACAGTCTGACCAGGGAACTTGACAGGGTGCAGGTCTGCCTGATTTTGGTCCTCAAAGGAAGAGCATTCCAGTCCTGGAGCATGGTCTTCCCTGACTCAGGCAGGGTAGCTGAGTCATAGCCCAATCCACTGTTGAGCGTAGCTCCCAGCCCCATCTGATCAGAAAGGCTGGTCAGAAGACCTGAAAGCTACACAGCCCAACAACACTCAAGCAGAGTATGGCAGGCAGAACTGATCATCCACAGGGAAAACCTAGGGGCACCGTTCAGCCAGAAGACTTGGGGAGGGGGTCAGCTGATTCAAGATGACAAATAAAGAGCCTTGCCCAGCTTGGAGTCAGTTTACCTGTTCTGCCCAGGCAGGGGAGCTAATTCTAGCTCCACCCTTTGCTGAATATAGCTCCAGGCCCCTCAAGACAAGAGACCCTGACCCAGAATACCTGAAAGCCTTCTTGGGGCTGGCCCTCCTGTTCTGCCCAGGCAGGGGAGCTAGTTAGCAAGCCTGCTCACTGCTGAGTGTACCTCTCTGTCCTGCCCAACAAGAAAGCCTGGCCAAAACACCTGGAGAGCCCAACAATGCTCGAGTGGAGAGTCCAGCAGGCAGAGTTGATCATCTACAGAGCAAAACCAATGGCCGCATTCAGCCAGGGAACTTGACAGAGTGGGTTACCTTGAGTCAAGACCAAAATCAAAGAGCTTTACCAGCTTTGGAGCTGTTTCTCCAGCTACCCACAGGTAGGGAAATGAACTCATAGTCCTGTTCATGTCTGAATACAGCTCTCAGTCTGCCCAATCAAGGAACTTAATGAGAGTACACAGAAAGCTACACAGCTAATTCAACAGCCCCGTGCACAGTGGCACTCAAAGAGAGCACAACCCATGGCTTCCCCATCTGCAAAGCAAAACCACAGGCCTCATCTGACCAGGGAATTCAGTGCACACTCTAGCATGATTCTGTTCCCCAAAGAATGAGCTGTATAGGCCCTTGGTGCTGTCCTGCTGCCCTGCCAGGGCAGAGAATCAAATTCATAGCCTCACCAACTACTGAGTATAGTACCTAGATCTGACTATCTAGTAAGCCTGTCCAGAGAATACAGACAACTGCAGAGCTGTTATATCCTACAGCCTCACTTGGGTAGGAAACCAAGCCAGCAGTACTATACAACCATTCTCGGCCAGCTGCATCCCACCCAAACAAAAAGCTTGGTCAGTGTCCTCACCTAAAAATAGACCCTGATAGCAAGCCCCACCACTTGTCCAAGGACATAACCAGCAGACACATCCAGAAACCCAACCTGAGCTGACTGGTGAAGAACTGTCTCTGCCAGAGAGAACCTGTAAAGTCTGAAAGACACAACTTACTCAAATGTGCAGATACCAAAGAATCAAGGGTCATAAAATACCAGGTAAACACGATACCTCCAAAGGGAACTAATAAAACTCCAATAACTGTGTTAAAGAAATGGACATCTTTGACTTTTCATACAAAGAATTCAGAATAATGTTCTTAGAGAAGTTTAGTGAACTACAGAAATACATGTACAAATGAAATTAGGAAAACAGAACATAAACAAAATGAGTTACAAAGAAACAGAAACAATAAGAAAACAACAGCAACAATAAACCTTAGAGATGCAAATTACAGTGACTGAAGAATTCAATAGAGAGCTTCAAAGGAAAACTTGATCACACAAAAGAAAGATTCAGTGACCTAGAAGACCAGGAAGACATTTTAAATTATCCAGTCAGAGAAGCAAAAACAAAAAAGAATTAAAAAGAATGAAGAAAGCCCAAAGAACTTATAGGACACAATAAAAAAGAATATATTATGGGAATTCCAGAAGGAGAAGATTTTGAAAGTAGCAAAAGAGAAGAGAGAAGTTATATACAAGGAAACCCCCATTAGACTAAAGGCAGATTTCTCAACAGAAACTTCAGCCTAGAAAAGAATGGGATGATATATTCAAAATATTGAAAGAAATAAGCTGTCAGCCAAGAATTCTATATCTGACAATGCTACCCTTCAGAAATGAAGAAAAAATATTTTCTTGAATAAACGAAAGCTAAGGAATTTCACTAGACCTGCCTTAGATAAAAATGCTAGGGGGAGTTCTTTGAGTGGAAGTTAAAAGACACTAATTAACATCATAAAAATGTACGAAGGTAGCATAAAACTCACTGCAAGTGGTAAAGATATAGTCAAAGTTAGATTCTGTAATATGGTAATGATAGTGCATAATTCACATACAACTGTAGTTTAAAAGTTAAAAAATAGAGACAGTAAAAATTAACCATAACTATAATAATTTGTTATTGGTTGTGTAATATAAAACTATGTAAAGTATAATGTCTATAGTCTAAAATGTCAGTTGGAGGAGAATTAAAAGTGTAAAGTGCAGCCATTATGGAAAACAGTATGGAGGTTCCTAAAAAACTAAAAATAGAACTAACACTCCTGTGTATATATCCAAAGAAAATGAAAACATTAATTTGAAAAGATACATGCACCCCAATGTTCATAGCAGCATTATTTACATTAGCCAAGTTATGTAAACAACCTAAGTGTCCATCAACAGATGAATGGAAAAAGAAGATGTGGATGGAATGGAATATTAAAATGGAATATTACTCAGCCATAAAGAAGAATAAAATTCTGCCATTTGTAACAGCATGGATGGACCTAGAGAGTATTATGTTTAATGAAATGTCAGAAAGAGAAAGACAAATAATCTATGTCATCACTTATATGTGGAATATAAAGAAATAAAACAAATGAATATATATAACAAAACATAAACAGATTCATAGATAAAAAAGCAAACTAGTGGTTACCAGTGGGGAGAAGAAAGGAGGTACAGGCAAAATAAGGGTATGAGATTAAGAGATACAAACTACTATGTATAAAACAGATAAGGAACAAGGATATATTGTACAGCACAGAGAAATATAGCCATTATTTTGTAATAACTTTAAATGGAGTATAATCTATAGAAATATTGAATCATGATGTTGTACACCTGAAACTAATATAATACTGTAAATGATCTATACTTCAATAAAAAGTATAAAGTTTAGGAATGCTATTGAAGTTAAGTTGTTATCAATTAAAAATAGGGTGTTATAATTTTAAGACGTTTTATGTAAGTCTTACAGTAACCAGAATGGAAAAATCATGTAGTAATCACAAAAAAGAACATAATAAATCAAGGCATACTGATACCAAAAGACATCAAAACAGACATTAAAAAAAAAACATCAGGATAAGAAACAAGGAACAATGGATCTACAAAACAGCCAGAAAATAATTAGCAATTGGCAATAGTAAGTCCTTACTTATCAGTAATGAATTTAAATGTAAATGGATTAAATTTCCAACCAAAAGAAACAGAATGGCTGCAAGGATGAAAGAACAAGATCCACTGATAGCTTACAAGACCCTCAGTTTAGCCTTAGATACACACATAGACTTACAGTGAAGGGATGGGAAAAGACATTTCAAGCAAATGGTAAAAAAAAAGAGAGCAGGGGTAGCTATACTTATAATAGGAAAAGTAGACTTTAAAATGAAATTGGTAAAAGGGAAAATGAAAGTCATTATATAATGATAAACGGTTCACTCTATCAAGAAACTATAATGATTATAAATATGTATGCACCCAACTTTGGAGCACCTAAATATATAAAGCAAACACTAACAGAAGTAAAAGAAGAGATAAACAGCAATGCAAGAATAGTTGGGGAGTTTAATACCCCACTTTCAAAAAGGAATAGGTCATTTAGGAAGAATATCAATAAAGAAGCAGAGGATTTAACCAATACTGTAGACAAAATGGTTTTAACAGACATATATAGAATATTTCATTTGATAACAGAAATAAGTCAAAGCATTTATGGTCAACTAATATTTGGCAAGGGAGCCAAGAGTATGCAATGGAGAAAAGACAGTCTAATAAATGGTGCTGGGAAAATTGGATTTCACATGCAAAAGAACGAAACTAGACCCCTATATAACACACTGACAAGAATTAATTGAAAATGGTCTTAAATGTAAAACCAGAAGCCATAAGACCCCTACAAGAAAATAGGAAAAATTCTCCTGACATGGATCTTGGCAACGATTTTTTATATATGACACCTAAAGCACAAGCAACAAAATAAAAAATAAACACGTGGGACTACATAAACTAAAAAGCTGCTGCACAGCAAAAGAATTATCCACAAAGTGAAAAGGCAAACTATGGAGTGGGAAAAAATGTTTGTAAACCATATAGCTGAGAAGGGGTTAATATCCCAAGTGTATAAAGAACACATACAACTTAATAGCCAAAACCCAAATAACCCAATTAAGAAGTGGGCAAAGGACCTGAGTAGACATTTCTCCAAAGAAGGTATATAAAAGGCCACCAGGTACATAAAAAAATGCTCAACTTCACTAGTCATTAGGGAAATGCAAATTAAAACCACAGCAAGATATCACCTCAAGTCTATAAGAATGGCCATCACCAAAAAGCAAGAGATAACCAAATGCTGGGGTGAATGTGGAAAAAAAGGAACACTTGTGCAGTGCTGGAGAGATTGTAAATGGATACAGCCTCTATAGCAAACAGTATGGAGTTTCCTCAAAAAATTAAGAATAGAACTACCATATGATCCAGCAATTCCACTAATGGGAAAATGTCCAAAGGAAATGAAAACACTAAAATGAAAAGACACCTTTACCCCATGTTCATAGCAGTAGTATTTACAGTAGCGAAGATATGAAAATTACTGGCTCATCTAAGACCTAAGATGGTGGCGTTTGCATAGGGTGTAATTGCTGCAGGCATACCAGATGTGGAAATGTGGCCAAAGGATGACTCTACTAAGGACTGCCCAGGAACATACCGATATTTGTGTTGTGATTTTTAAAAACTTTAAACAGTACAGTTGAAGCCCCCTCTTCACCACATGCCACAATCTCTGTGCATTGAAGGCAGAGACCACAGCGGCCTCTGTAAGGTCACTTTGCCCTGGAGCCACTGGCTGGAGCCCCAGCCTCAGCCGCAGCACCCCCGTCACCAGTCCCCTCCCCCCCACCTCAGCCAGAGCCACCTCGCACACTGCACGGCCACCAAAGGAGGAGTGAGAGTGACTTGATGCCGGGAGGGAGACCCCAAAGGGGCCGCAGACACAGGAGGCCGAGTCCTGGCTGCTGTAGGCCTTACCCGAGGCCTTCGACTGGACCCCTCAGGCCATGCACTAGCTGAGTGTCACATGACTCTTGGACCTCATCCTGCCTTGTGTCACTGACCCAGTCGCCCAGTTGACAGAATGAGGTGAAGTCTGAAAATTGCTCAGCAAGACCAGGCATAGCAAGGGCCCCTTCTCTTGTGGTTTCACTTGCCAGTGACCACTATCTTTATAATTCCATGTGGCTGACAGGGTCTTGGTGCTACGGCCTGGTGTCAGTCCAGAGCCTCTGAGGTGGGAGAACTGAGTTCAGTACACTGAACAATGAGAGACCTCCTGGCCCCACATAATATCATTCAGCAAAAGCTCTCCCAGAGATCTCTGTCTCAAAGCTAAGACGCAGCTCCACACAACAGCCAGCATTCTCCAGTGCTGGACACACCATGCCAAACAACTAGCAAGACAAGAACACAGCCCCATCCATTAGCAGAGAGGCTGCCTAAAATCATATTAAGTTCATAGACATACCAAAACACACCACCAGATGCGGTCCTGCCAACAGAAAGACAAGATCCAGCCCCACGCACCAGAACACAGGCACTAGTCCCCTCCGCCAGGAAGCCTACACAACCCACTGAACCAACCTCACCCACTGGGGGCAGACACCAAAAACAACAGGAAATACGAACATGCAGCCTGCAGAAAGGAGACCCCCAAACACAGTAAGTTAAACAAAATGAGAAGACAGAGAAATACATAGCAGATGAAGGAGCAAGGAGAAACACCCACCAGACCAAATAAATGAAGAGGAAGTAGGCAGTCTACCTGAAAAAGAATTCACAGTAATGACAGTAAAGATGATCCAAAATCTTGGAAAAAGAATGGAGAAAATACAAGGAACATTTAACAAGGACCTAGAAGAACTAAACAGCAAACAATGATGAACAACACAATAAGTGAAATAAAAAAATTCTCTAGAAGGAATCAAGAGCAGATAAACAGATGCAGAAGAACGGATAAGTGACATGGAAGAAAAAATACTGGATATAAATATTGCAGAGCAGAATAAAATAAAAGAATGAGAAGAATTGAGGACAGTCTCAGAGACCTCTGGGGCAACATTAAATGCACAAACATTCGAATTATAGGGGCCCCAGAAGAAGGGAAAAAGAAAGGAACTGAGAAAATATTTGAAGAGATTATAGATAAAAACTTCCCTAACGTGGGAAAGGAAATAGTCAGTCAAGTCCAGGAAGCACAGAGACTCCCATACAGGATAAATCCCAGGATAAACATGGCAAGACACATATTAATAAAGCTATCAAAAATTAAATACAAAGAAAAAATATTAAAAGCAGCAAGGGAAAATAACAAATAACATACAAGGGAAGCCCCATAAACTTAAGACCTGATTTTTCAGCAAAAGCTCTGCAAGCCATAAGGGAGTGGCAAGACATATTTAAAGTGATGGAAGGAAAAAACCTACAACCAAGACTACTCTACCTAGCAAGGATCTCATTCAGATTTGATGGAGAAATTAAAACCTTTAGAGACAAGCAAAAGTTAAGAGAATTCAGCAGCACCAAACCAGCTTTACAACAAATGCTAAAGGAAATTCTTTAGGCAGGAAACACAAGAGAAGGAACAGACCTACAATAACAAACCCAAAACAGTTAAGAAAACATACATATTGATAATTACCTTAAATGTAAATGGATTAAATGCTCCAACCAAAAGACATAGACTGGCTGAATGAATACAAAAACAAGACCTGTATATATGCTGTCTACAAGAGACCCAGTTTAGACCTAGGGACAAATACAAACTGAAAGTGAGGGGATGGAAAAAGATATTCTGTGCAAATAGAAATCAAAAGAAAGCTGGAGTAGCAATTCTCATATCAGACAAAATAAACTTTAAAATAAAGACTATCACAAGACACAAAGAAGGACACTACATAATGATCAAGGGATCAATCCAAAAAGAAGATATAACAATTGTAAATATTTATGCACCCAACATAGGAGCACCTAAATACATATGGCAAATGCTAACAGCCATACAAGGGAAATTGACAGTAACACAATAATAGTAGGGGACTTTAACACCCCAATTTCACCAGTGGACAGATCATCCAAAATGAAAATCAATAAGGAAACACTAGCTTTAAATGATACATTAAACAAGGCAGAGTTAATTGATATTTATAGGACATTCCATCCAAAAACAACAGAATACACTTTCTTCTCAAGTGCTCATGGAACATTCTCCAGGATAGGTCACATATTAGGTGACAAATCAAGCCCTGGTAAATTTAAGAAAATTGAAATCACATCAAGTATCTTTTCTGACCACAATGCTATGAGACTGGATACCAAGTACAGGAAAAAAACTAAAAAATACAAACACATGGAGGTGAAAAAATATGCTACTAAATAACCAAGAAATCACTGAAGAAATCAAAGAGGAAATCAAAAAACTACCTAGAAATAAATGACAATGAAAACATGACAACCCAAAACCTTTGGGATGCAGCAAAAGGAGTTCTAAGAGGGAAGTTTATAGCAATAAAATCCTACCTGAAGAAACAAGAAAAATCTCAGATAAACAATCTAACCTTACACCTAAAGCAATTAGAAAAAGAAGAGCAAAAAAACCCCAAAGTTAGCAGAAGGAAAGAAATCATAAAGATCAGACCAGAAATAAATGAAAAAGAAATGAAGGAAAAAATAGCAAAGATCAATAAAAATAAAAGCTGGTTCTTTGAGGAGATAAACTAAATTGACAAACCGTTAGCCACACGCATCAAGAAAAAAAGGGAGAAGACTCATATCACAGAATTAGTGGTGAAAAAGAAGTAACAACTGACACTGCAGAAATACAAAGGATCATGAGAGATTACTACAAGCAACCATATGCCAATAAAATGGACAATCTGGAAGAAATGGACAAATTCTTAGAAAACCACAACCTCCCAAGACTGAACCAGGAAAAAATAGAAAATATAAACAGATGAATAACAAGCACCGAAACTGAAACTGTGATTAAAAATCTTCCAACAAACAAAAGTCCAGGACCAGATGGCTTCACAGTCAACTTCTACCAAACATTTAGAGAAGAACTAACACCTGTCCTTCTCAAAGTCTTCCAAAATACAGCAGAGGGAGGAAGACTCCCAAACTCATTCTATGTGGCCACCATCACCCTGATACCAAAGCCAATCAAAGATGTCACAAAAAAAGAAAACGACAGGACAATATCACTGAGGAATATAGATGGAAAACTCCTCAACAAAATACTAGCAAACAGATTAACCAAGATGGCGGAGTAGAAGGACGTGCTCTCACTCCCTCTTGCGAGAGCACCAGAATCACAACTGGCTGCTGGACAATCATTGACAGGAAGACCCTGGACTTCACCAAGGAGGACACCCCACGTCCAAGGACAGAGGAGAAGCCACAGTGAGACGGTAGGAGGGGCGCAATCAGAGTAAAATCAAATCCCATAACTGCTGGGTGGGTGACTCACAGACTGGCGAACACTTATACCACAGAAGTCCACCCACTGGAGTGAAGGTTCTGAGCCCCACCTCAGGCTTCCCAACCTGGGGGTCCGGCAAAGGGAGGAGGAATTCCTAGAGAATCAGACTTTGAAGTCTAGTGGGAATTGATTGCAGGACTGTGACAGGACTGGGGGAAACAGAGACCCCACTCTTGGAGGGCACACACAAAGTAATGTGTGCATCGGGACCCAGGGGAAGGAGCAGTGACCCTGGGGGAGACTGAACCAGACGTACCTGCTGGTGTTGGGGGGTCTCCTGCAGAGGCGAGTGGTGGCTCTGTTTCACCGTGGGGATAAGGACACTGGCAGCAGAGGTCCTGGGAAGTTCTCCTTGGCGTGAGCCCTCCCAGAGTCTGCCATTAACCCCACCAAAGAGCACGGGTAGGCTCCAGTGTTGGGTTGCCTCAGGCAAAACAACCAACAGGGAGGGAACCCAGCCCCACCCATCAACAGTCAAGTGGATTAAGGTTTTACTGGGCTCTGATCGCCACAGCAACAGGGAGGGAACCCAGCCCCACCCATCAACAGTCAAGTGGATTAAGGTTTTACTGAGCTCTGACCGCCACAGCAACAGTCAGCTCTACCCACCACCAGAGCCTCCCATCAAGCCTCTTAGATAGCCTCAACCACCAGAGGGCAGACAACAGAAGCAAGAAAAACTACAATCCTGCAGCCTGTGGACCAAAAACCACAGTTACAGAAAGACAGAGAAGATGAAAAGGCAGAGGGCTATGTACCAGATGAAGGAACAAGAAAAAACCCCAGAAAAACAACTAAATGAAGTGGAGATAGGCAACCTTCCAGAAAAAGAATTCAGAATAATGATAGTGAAGATGATCCAGGACCTCGGAATAAGAATGGAGGCAAAGATTGAGAAGATGCAAGAAATGATTAACAAAGACCTAGAAGAATTAAAGAACAAACAAACAGAGATGACCAATACAATAACTGAAATGAAAACTACACTAGAAGGAATCAATAGCAGAATAACTGAGGCAGAAGAACGGATAAGTGACCTGGAAGACAGAATGGTGGAATTCACTGCTGCGGAACAGACTAAAGAAAAAAGAATAAAAAGAAATGAAGACAGCCTAAGAGACCTCTGGGACAACATTAAACTCAACAACATTCGCATTATAGGGGTCCCAGAAGGAGAAGAGAGAGAGAAAGGACCAGAGAAAATATTTGAAGAGATTATAATCGAAAACTTCCCTAACATGGGAAAGGAAATAGCCACCCAAGTCCAGGAAGCGCAGAGAGTCCCATACAGAATAAACCCAAGGAGAAACACGCCGAGACACATAGTAATCAAAGTGGCAAAAATTAAAGACAAAGAAAAATTATTGAAAGCAGCAAGGGAAAAACGACAAATAACATACAAGGGAACCCCCATAAGGTTAACAGCTGATTTCTCAGCAGAAACTCTGCAAGCCAGAAGGGAGTGGCATGAAATACTTAAAGTGATGAAAGGGAAGAACCTACAACCAAGATTACTCTACCCAGCAAGGATCTCATTTAGATTTGATGGAGAAATCAAAAGCTTTACAGACAAGCAAAAGCTAAGAGAATTCAGCACCACCAAACCAGCTCTACAACAAATGCTAAAGGAACTTCTCTAAGTGGGAAACACAAGAGAAGAAAAGGACCTACAAAAACAAACCCAAAACAATTACGAAAATGGTCATAGGAACATACATATCGATAATTACCTTAAACGTGAATGGATTAAATGCCCCAACCAAAAGACATAGACTGGCTGAATGGATACAAAAACAAGACCCATATATATGCTGTCTACAAGAGACCCACTTCAGACCTAGGGACACATACAGACTGAAAGTGAGGGGATGGAAAAAGATATTCCATGCAAATGGAAATCAAAAGAAAGCTGGAGTAGCTATACTCATATCAGATAAAATAGACTTTAAAATAAAGAATGTTACAAGAGACAAGGAAGGACACTACATAATGATCCAGGGATCAATCCAAGAAGAAGATATAACAATTATAAATATATATGCACCCAACATAGGAGCACCTCAATACATAAGGCAACTGCTAACAGCTATAAAAGAGGAAATCGACAGTAACACAATAATAGTGGGGGACTTTAACACCTCACTTACACCAATGGACAGATCATCCAAAATGAAAATAAATAAGGAAACAGAAGCTTTAAATGACACAATAGACCAGATAGATTTAATTGATATATATAGGACATTCCATTCAAAAACGGCAGATTACACGTTCTTCTCAAGTGCACACGGAACATTCTCCAGGATAGATCACATCTTGGGTCACAAATCAAGCCTCAGTAAACTTAAGAAAATTGAAATCATATCAAGCATCTTTTCTGACCACAACGCTATGAGATTAGAAATGAATTACAGGGAAAAAAACGTAAAAAAGACAAACACATGGAGGCTAAACAATACGTTACTAAATAACCAAGAGATCACTGAAGAAATCAAAGAGGAAATAAAAAAATACCTAGAGACAAATGACAATGAAAACACGACGACCCAAAACCTATGGGATGCAGCAAAAGCGGTTCTAAGAGGGAAGTTTATAGCTATACAAGCCTACCTAAAGAAACAAGAAAAATCTCAAGTAAACAATCTAACTTTACACCTAAAGAAACTAGAGAAAGAAGAACAAACAAAACCCAAAGTTAGCAGAAGGAAAGAAATCATAAAGATCAGAGCAGAAATAAATGAAATAGAAACAAAGAAAACAATAGCAAAGATCAATAAAACTAAAAGTTGGTTCTTTGAGAAGATAAACAAAATTGATAAGCCATTAGCCAGACTCATCAAGAAAAAGAGGGAGAGGACTCAAATCAATAAAATCAGAAATGAAAAAGGAGAAGTTACAACAGACACCGCAGAAATACAAAACATCCTAAGAGACTACTACAAGCAACTCTATGCCAATAAAATGGACAACCTGGAAGAAATGGACAAATTCTTAGAAAGGTATAACCTTCCAAGACTGAATCAGGAAGAAACAGAAAATATCAACAGACCAATCACAAGTAATGAAATTGCAACTGTGATTAAAAATCTTCCAACAAACAAAAGTCCAGGACCAGATGGCTTCACAGGTGAATTCTATCAAACATTTAGAGAAGAGCTAACACCCATCCTTCTCAAACTCTTCCAAAAAATTGCAGAGGAAGGAACTCTCCCAAACTCATTCTATGAGGCCACCATCACCCTGATACCAAAACCAGACAAAGACACTACAAAAAAAGAAAATTACAGACCAATATCACTGATGAATATAGATGCAAAAATCCTCAGCAAAATGGCAAACATAGGAAAACATAGGCAGAACACTCTATGACATAAATCACAGCAATATCCTTTTTGACCCACCTCTTAGAGAAGTGGAAATAAAATAAAAAATAAACAAATGGGACCTCATGAAATGTAAAAGCTTTTGCACAGCAAAGGAAACCTTAAACAAGACAAAAAGACAACACTCAGAATGAGAGGAAATATTTGCAAATGAAGCAAGTGACAAAGGATCAATCTCGAAAATATACAGGCAACTCATGAAGCTCAATATCAAAAAAACAAATGACCCAATCCAAAAGTGAGCAGAAGACCTAAATAGACATTTCTCCAAAGAAGATATACAGATTGCCAGCAAGCACATGAAAGAATGCTCAACATCACTAATCATTTGAGAAATGCAAATCAAAACTACAATGAGGTATCACCTCACACCAGTCATCAAAAAAATCTACGAACAATAAATGCTGGAGAGGGTGTGGAGGAAAGGGAACCCTCTTGCACTGTTGGTGGGAATGTAAATTGATATGACCACTATGGAGAACAGTATGGAGGTTCCTTACAAAACTAAAAATATAACTACCATATGACCCAGCAATCTTACTACTGGGCATATACCCTGAGAAAACCGTAATTCAAAAAGAGACATATAGCACAATGTTCATTGCAGCTCTATTTACATTAGCCAGGACATGGAAGCAACCTAAGTGTCCACTGACAGATGAATGGATAAAGAAGTTGTGGCACTTATATACAATGGAATATTACTCAGCCATAAAACGAAATGAAATTGAGTTATTTGCAGTGAGGTAGATGCACCTAGAGTCTGTCATACAGAGTGAAGTGAGTCAGAAAGAGAAAAACAAATATTGTATGGTAATATATATATATGGAATCTAAAAATAAATGATTCTGATTCAGCTAGGGGCAGGACAAGAATAAAGATGCAGGCTTAGAAAATGGACCTGAGGACATGGCATGGGATGGGGGAAGGTAAGTTGGGATGAAGTAAGAAAGTAGCATGGACAGATATACACTACCAAATATAAAATAGATAGCTAGTGGGAAGCAGCTGCATAGCACAGGGAGATCAGCTCAGTGCTTTTGACCACCTAGAGGGTTGGAATAGGGAGGGTTGGAGGGAGACACAAGAGGGAGGGGATATTGGGATATATGTATATACATAGATGAATCACTTTGTTAGCAGAAACTAACACAACATTGTAAAGCAATTATACTCTAAAACAGATGTTAAAAAAATAAATAAATTACAGATTCGTTTCAAAAAAGAAAAAATAACCTAACTCTCCACTGATGGATGGATGGGTAAAGCAGGTGTGGTATATATGTACCATAGACTATTATTCAGCCATAAAAAAAACAAGGAAACCATATAATTTGTAACACCATGTAGGTACCTTGAAGGCATTATGCTAAGTGAAATAAGTCAGAGAATGAAATACTGTATAATCTCACTTATATGTGGAAACTACAAAAGAAAAATCACCAAATTCATAGAAAAAGAGATCAGACTTGTGTTTACCAAAGTTGGAATGTGGGAGGAGGGAGAAATGGAGGAAGGTGGTCAAAAGTTACAAACTTCCAGTTATAAGATAAATAAATACTAGGGATGTAATGTACAACATCATGATGATAGCTACCATTGATGTATTATAAAGATGTAAGTTGTTAAATAGTTGTAAGAGTTGCCATCATAAGAAATATTTTTATTCTGTTTATATGAGAATATGGATGTTAGCTGAACCCATTATGATAATCATTTCACAATATATGTAAATCAAACCATCATGTTCTAAGCCTTAAACTTATACAGTGATGTGTGTCCCTTAAAAAATTAAATAATTTAACTTGCTTCATTTTAAATTAACAAATGTTTTTATCATTAATGGGTGTTCAGTTTTATTAAATGTTTTTTTCTGTGTCTATTGAGATGTTCACATGATTCTTTTTTTCATTTTATTAATGTGTGGTAACAATATGTTGATTAACACCAACATATTGATGTTAAATACGTTGAATATGTTGAACATAGGATATGTTGAATATAATTGTTGAATATGTTGAACAAGGATATGTTGAAGTATCCTTGCATCCCAGGGATAATTCCCAGTTGATCATGGTGAATCATAATTTTAATATACTGCTGAATTCAGTTTTCTATTATTTTATTGATAATTTTTGCATTTATATTCATCTGGGATACTGGCCTGCAGTTTTCTTTTCCAGCAGTATCCTTTTTCTGGTTTTAGTATCAGGACAACACTGGTTTCTTAAAATGAGTTTGGGGGTGTTCTCTACTCTATGATTTTTTTGGAAGAGTTTGAGACAGATTGGAGTTAATGCTTCTTTTAATTTTAGGTAAAATTCACTGGAGAAGCCAAATGGTCCTGGGCCTTTATTAATTGGGAGATTTTTGATTACTGATTCAATCATTTTATTAGTAATTGATCTTTTCAGATTTCTATTTCTTCCTGATTCAGTCTTGGCAAGTTGTATGTTTGTAAGGATTTTTCCATTTCTTCTAGGTTGTGCAATTTTTTGTGTATACTTGTTCATAGTAGTCTCATGATCCTTTGTATTTCTGTGGTGTCAATAGTAATGTTTCCTTTTTCATTTATAATTTTGTTGATTTGGTTCCTCTCTCTTTTATCCTTGTGTAGTCTAGCTAAATGTTTCTCAAATTTGTTTGACTTTTCAAAGAACTATCTCTTGATTTTTTAAATATTTCTTATTTTTTCCTGTTCTCTATTTCATTTATTTCTGATCTTATATTGATTATTTTTTTCCATCTACTACCTTTTGGCTCAGTTTGTTTTTCTTTTTCTAGTTCCTTGAGGCATAGAATTAGATTGTTTACTTGCAATCTTACTTGCTTCTTAATATGTAGACATTTATTGCTATGAATTTCCCTCTTAGAACTGCTTTTGCTGAATCCCACAAGTGCTAGTATGTTGTGTTTCCATTTTAGTTTGTCTGGAGAAACTTATTTCCCTTTTAATTACTTCTCTGATTCTTTGGTTATCCAGGAGAGTTGTTTAATTTCATTTTGTTCTTAAGTTTTCCAGTTTTCCTCTTGTTATTGATTTCTAGTTTCATGGCATTGTGGTCAGAGAATACTTGGTATGATGTAAATCTTCTTGAATGTGCTAAGACTTGTTTTGTAGCCTAACATATGGTCTATCCTAGAAAATGTTCTATGTGTGCTTGAGAAGAATGTGTACTCTGCTGTTGTTAGAATGTTCTGTATATGTCTGCTAGGTTTATTTGGCATAGTATTGTTCATGTGCACTGTTTCCTTATTGTTTCTCTCTCTGGATGCTATATCCATTGTTGAGAGTGAGGTATAAAGTCCCTAACTATTATTTTATTACTGTTTATTTCTTCTTTAGCTCTGTTAGTTTTTCCTTTATATATTTAAATGCTCTAATGTTGGGTTCATACATATTTACAACTGTTCTATCTTCTTGATGGATTGACCCTTTTATCATTATAGGACCTCCTTTGTCTCCTTTTACCATTTTCATTTTAAAGTCTATTTTGTTTGATATAAGTATTGCTACCCATGCTTTCTTTTGGTTACCATTTGCTTGAAATGTCTTTTCTCCATCCGTTCTCTGTTAATCTATGTGTGTCTTTAAGCCTAAAGTGAGCCTCTTGTAGGCAGCATATCATTGGATCTTGTTCTTTCATTCATTCAGACATTCCATGTCTTTTAATTGAAGAATTTATTCTGTTTATATTCAAAATAATTATTAATAGGTAAGCACTTACTATTGCCATTTTCAAAGTTGTTTTCTGAATATTTTGTAGATCCATTGTACCTTGTATTTTATCCTGCTGTCTTTTTTGTACTTTTGTCTCTTTTGATATTGTTGTACCTTGTATTTTATCCTGCTGTCTTTTTTGTGTTTTTGTCTCTTTTGATATCAGCATGCTTTGAATTCTTTATCATGTTCTTTTGTGTAATTACTACAGGATTTACCCTTGTGTTGAACATGAGGCTTACATAAAATATCTTAAGTATATAATACCTTATTTTAAACTAATAAACTTAACTTTAATAGAATTTCTTAATTTTACACTTTTAATTCTCTTTCCCTTTACATTTCATATGGTTGTTGTTGTTACAATTTACAAGTTTTTTAATATTGTGTAACTAATAACATATTATTGCAGTTATGTTTACTTTGGCTATTTTTTTAACTTTTAAACTAGTTGTAAGTAAATTATGCACTGCTATTATCATATTGCAGGCTATAACTATGACTATTTATTTAATATTGCCAGTGAGATTTATGCTACCTTTCTATGTATGTTTTTAATTAGTGTCTTTTAACTTCCACTCAAAGAACTCTAGCATTTCTTGTAAGGCAGGTGTGGTGGTAATGAACTCCACTGGCTTTCATTTGTTCTGGAAAGTCTTTATCCCTCCTTTGTTTCAGATGGACATCTTTGCCGGTATAGCATTCTTGGTTGACTTATTTTATTTCAATATTTTGAATATGCCATCCCAGTCTCTCCAGGCCTGAACAGTTTTTGTTGAAAAATCCACCAATAGTTGTATGAGTATTCTTTTTTATGTAACTACTCTCTATTTTTTGTGCTCTAAAATTCTATCTTTGCCTTTGACTTCCGTGAATTGAATCATAATGTCTCTTACCATGGTCCTATTCAGGTTCAACCTGTTTGAGATTCTTTGGGCCTCATGCCTCTGGTTGTCCTTTCCTCTCCTCAGGTTAGGGAAATTTTGAACCATTATTGCTATGAATATATTTTCTGTCCCTTTCTCTTTCCCTTATCCTTCTGGAATTCTCATGATGTGAGTATTTCGCTTTTCATCATGTCCCATAATTCCCATCAGCTTTCTTCACTCTTTTTTTATTCTTTTTTCTTTTTGCTCCTCTGGGTAATTTCCATTGTCCGTCCTCCAGGTCATTGAATGTTTCTTCTTCATCTTCAAATCAATTTTTTTAACCTCTACTGAATTTTTCAGTTCAGTTATTTTATTTTTCAACTCTAGGATTTGTTTGTTTGTTTGTTGATGGTTGTTATTTCCTCATTGAACTTGTTTTGTTTATACATTGTTTCCCTTATTTCATTAAGTTGTTTCTCTGTGGTTTTGCGTAGTACACTAAACTTCCTTAAGATGATCACTGAATTATTTCTGACAGTTCATAGGTCTTTATTTCTTTAGGGTCAGTTATTGGAGTTATATTATTTTCCTTTGGTGATGTCACATTTACCTAATTTTTTAGTGATCCTTGATTCTTTAAGATGGTATCTGTGCATTTGAGTAAGTGGTTTCCTCTCTCAGACTTTAAAGTTTCTCTTTGGCAGAGATAGTTCTTCACCCATCAACTCAGTTTGGATTTCTGGGCATGCCTGCTGGTAATGTCCTTGGGCAAGTGGGACTTTTATCAGGGTCTATTTTTGGGCAAGGTCACTGTCCGAGAGCTCTGAGGACAGAGATAGGGGTGTGTGCCACTGGTTCAGAATAGTTGGATAGAACCGCTGGCTTGGTTTCCTGCCTATGTGAGGCTATATAAAGTGCTCTGCAGTTGCTTGGACTCTTTGTTCAGGTTAACTAAGTGTTTAGGACTGGGATTTATATTCCAGTGTAAGCATGGCTATGAATTTGATTCCCTGCCTTGTCAGGGCAGTAGAAAAGGCCCCATGATTTGCATATCACCTTGTTTAAGGACCAAAATCAGGCAAGACTATGTTCTGATTTCTGTGGCCATACAAGGCTCCAGACTTTCTTCTGCAGATGGAGAAAGCCATGGCTGTGCTCTCTATTTACGTTCCACTGTAAGCAGGCTGTTGGATGGGCTATATACCTTCTCATGTGCACTGGGTTAGGTTCCCTCTTCAGTTGGACTGAAGGTTATATTCAGAAATGGGTGGGGCTGTGAATTATTTTCCCTGCCTAGGCTAAGCAAAAGAATCATCTGCAAGGTCAGAAAGCCTCTTGGTTTGTTGTCTTAACCAAAGCCAACCCATACCCCAAGTTTCCTTACTGAACAGGACCACTGATGTTGTTCTGCCAACTATTGGCTCTATCTGCCCACCTCTTAGCTCAAGTGTTGCTGAGCCTCACAGCTTCCAAGAGTTGTCACCAGCCCTTCTGGTCAGATGGGGCCAGAAGGCACTCTCCACAGCAGGTGGGTCAGCAAAACTCCTCTTTGAGAATCCAAATCAGGCAGATCTTTACCCCACCATGTTCCATGGTCAGAATGCAGCCCCAACTTGGTTCCACAGATGAGCAGAGCTGCTGGGTGGGATTACTATTTGGTCCTTCATATGAGCAAAGCTGCTGGTTGGGATTACTATATAGCAAATATACTATCATATTTGCAAATATGAATGCAGTCTTCCAAGATCTGTGTGTTGGTTTTTGCAAGCCCCTCCCCCCATCACAGTCAGATTCCCAGTGGTTGAGCCTCACAGATTCCCGATAACGTCCATGTTGCAGAGTAGGTGCTACTGCAAAGTGCTGAACAATGCTGGGGTGGGCTGGTTGTCCCCCTATTTTCTCTCTTCCCACTGGAGGAACCAAAGGCTCAGCTGAGACCTGTCCACATGGTGCTGTGCTAGCCTGGGTGAGAGACAATGCAGTCAATATGCTTATGTGCAGCATAAGCGTAATATGTGCAGCAGGATGCTTCATTCTTATCCCCATGTCCAAGGATTTTCTCAGTAGTGTCTTATTCTTGAGTTGCTAGCTGTTGTTAGTTGTCAATTCTTGTTAGCTGTTTTTGTTGTGAGGGGAAGTGAAGTCAGGAACAATCTATGTTGCCATATGGGTGACATCAGAATCCTCATGATAAAAACTTTTAGCAAATTAGATATAGAAGGAACACACTTAAACATAAAGAGGCCATGTATGAAAAGCCCATAGCTAACATTATACTCAATGGTGAAAGGTTGAAAGCCTTACTTTTCAGATCAGGAATAAGACAAAGGTGTTGACTCTCATCACTCTTATTCAAGCTAGTACTGGAAGTCCTAGCCAGAGTAATAGGGCAAGAAAAAGAAATAAAATACATCACAAGTGGAAAGGAAGAAATAAAATTGGCTCTATTTTCACATGACAAAATTTTATGTATAGAAAATCCTAGAGTCCACCAAAAAACTGTTTGAGCTAATCCATGAATTCAGTAAAGTAGACTGAGACAACATTAACATATAAAAATCAGTAACATTTCTATACACTAACAATTGAATTATCTGAAAAAGAAAATAATCCCACTTACGATAGCATCAAAACAATAAAATACTTCAGAATATATTAAACCAAGGAGGTGAAAGATGTCTACTCTGAAAACTACAGGACATTAATGAAAGAAATAGAAGACACAAATAAGCGAGACAGTATCCTGTGTTCATGGATTGGAAAAATTAATATTGTTAAAATGTCAGTACTACCTAAAGCCATCTATAGATTCAATGCAATCCCTATCAAGATTCCAATGGCATTTTTTATAGAAGTAGAAAATAATCTCAAAATTCATGTGGAACCACAAAAGACTCCAAATAGCCAAAACAATTCAGAGAAAAAGCAAGGCAGGAGGTATCACACTCCCTGATTTCAAGCTATATTAAAAAGCTACAGTAATCACTATGGAAAACAAGATGGAGGATCCTCAAAAAATTAAAAATAGAACTACCATATGATCTAGCAATTCCATTTCTGGGTATTTTGCTGAATAAAACAAAAACATTATTTCAAAAATATATATGCACCCCGATGTTCATTGCAGCATTATCCACAATAGCCAAGCTACCTAAGTGCCCATCAACAGATGATTGTATAAAGAGAAATCTGATACACACACACACACACACACACACACTGGAATATTACTCAGCCATAAAAAAGAATGAAATCTTGCCATCTGTGACATGGATGGACCTAGAGAACCTTATGCTAAGTGAAATAAGTCAGACAGAGAAAGACAAATATCACATGATTTCACTTATATGTGGAATCTAAAAAACAAAACAAATGAACAAACATAACAAAACAGAAACAGAGCCATAGAGACAGAGAACAAACAGGTGGTTGCTGGGGGGTGGGGTGGGGAATGAGTGAAATAGGTGAGAGTTAAGAGGTACAAACTTCCAGTTGCAAAATAAATGAGTCATGGGGAAGAAATGTTCAGCTTGGGGAATATAGTCAATAATAATGTAATATCTTTGTATGGTGACATGGTAACTAGACTTATCATGGTGATCATTTTGTAATGTATGGAAATATCAACTCACTATGTTTTATACTTGGAACTCACATAGTGTTGTAGGTCAATTATACTTCAACAAACAAATAAACAAGCTCATAGAAAGAGATCAAATTTGTGGTTACCAGAGTCAGGGAAGGGGAGAAGGAGAATTGGATGAAGGTGGTCAAAAAGGTGCCAACTTCCAGTTATAAGATAAATAAGAACTATGGATATAATGTACAACATGATTAATATAATTAATACTGCTGTATGCTATATATGAAAGTTGTTAAGAGAATAAATCCTGAGTTCTCATCACAAGGAAAAACACTTTGTTCTTTTATTTTTTTAAATCTGTGGCTATATGATATGATGGTAATCATTTCATGATGTATGTAAGTCAAAACATTAAGCTGTACACATTAAAACTTATATGGTGCTGTATGTCAATTGTATCTCAATAAAACTGGAAGGAAAAAAAGCTACAGTAATCAAAACAGTGTGGCACTGGCATAAAAACAGATGCATAGACCAATGGAGCAGAATCAAAAGCTCAGAAATGAACCAATCCATATATGTTCAACTAATATTTAACTATGAAGCCAAGATCACTCAGTGGAGAAAAGACAATCTCTTCAATAAATGGTGCTGGGAAAACTGGATATTCCAATGCAAAAGAATGAAACTAGACCACTATCTTACATCACTCACAAAAATTAAGTGAGAATGGATTAAGGACTTAAATATAAGACTAGAAACCATAAGACCCCTAGAAGAAAACAGAAGAACAATCTCCTTAACATGGATCTTGGCAATGCTTTTTTTGTATATGACACCTAAAGCACAAGCAGCAAAATCAAAAATAGACAAGTGGAACTACATCAGACTAAAAACCTTCTGCACAGCCAAAGAAATGATTGATAAAAATGTAAGGACAATCTATGGAATTAGAAAAAATATTTGCAAACCATGTATCTGGTTAGGGGTTAATATCCAAAATATATAAAAAATTCATGCAACTCAATAACAAAAATCAAATAATCCAATTTAATAATCCAATTAAAATATCAATAGATATTTTCCAAAGAAGATAAATGAATAGCCAGCAGGTATATGGAATGTGCTCAGCATCACTAATCAAAAGGTAAATGCAAATTAATTTCACAATGAGATATCACTTCATGCTTGTTATAATGCCTATCATCAAAAAGACAAGAGATTAAAAATGCTGTCAAAGATGTGGATAAAAGCGAAAACTTGCACACTGTTGGTGGGATTGTAAATTAGTACTGGCACTAAGCAAAACAGTATTAAGGATCCTCAGTAATTTAAAAATAAAACTACCATATAATCAAGCAATTTCACTTCTGGGAATATATCTAATGGAAATGAAAACACTAACTTGAAAAGATATTTGCACCCTCATATTCATAGCATTATTTACAATAGCCAAGACATGGAAACAACCTAAGTGCCCATCAACAGATTAATGGATAAAGAAGTTGTGAAATATATATAGAATTGAATATTATTCAGCCATAAAAAGAATGAAATCCTGCCATTGGCAGTAACATGAATGGACCTCAAGGGCATTATGCTACATGAAATAAGTCAGACAGAGGAGGACAATTAGTTGTATGATCTCATATGTGGGATCTAAAACAAACGAACAGACAAAATAAATCAGCCTCATAGAAAAGGAGATCTGATTTGCAGTTCCCAGAGGCAGGGAGTGGGGGAGTGGGAATTGGATGAAGGTGATCAAAAGGTACAAAGTTCCACTTATAAGATAAATAAGTACTAAGGATATAATGTACAGTGTCATGACTATAGTTAACACTGCTGCTGTATGGTATATTTGAAAGTTGTTGAGAAAGTAGTTCCTAAGAGTTCTCATCACAAGGAAAGAAAGATTATTTTCTTTTTCTTTTTTAAAAATATACATTAGATAATGGATGTTAACTAAACTTATTGCTTAGTAATAATTTCACAATATATGTAAATGAAGTCATTATGCTGAACACTTTAAATTTACATAATACTGTATGTCAATTATATCTTAGTAAAACTGAAAAAAGATATGCAAAATAGATACCAAAAAAAGAAAATGAAAATAAAAAAATAATGTAATACTCCATATTAATATAAAAATAAATGGAAAAATGCACATGAATATACCTCTTTAGATGCAGAAATAGCATTTGACAAAAATCCAACACATTTTCATGATGAAAGCATTCTAAACCAGGAATAAAAGGGGTCTTTTATTCTTTATCATCCTGATAAAGACCATCTACAAAAACACCACAGGTAACACCATATTTAATTGTGAGACACTGAATTTTTTCCATTTAAGATTAAGAAGGAGAGAAAGATGTCTTACCACTTCTACTTAGCATTGGATTGGAGGTTCTAGCAATTAGTTAAGAAAAAGAAAATGCAGTAAGTTTTTACACAAGTAAAACTATTTGTGCTTGTAGATGGCATGACGTTACATAAATAAAACCCTAAGAAATCCACTAGTGTCTAATATAGCTAATAGATTAGTTCAGTACTTTTTCAGGATACAAGATCAATGTACAAAAATCAATGAACAATCCAACAATTAAATTAAGAAAGAAATTCCATTTAAAATAACGTTAAAAGTTATATACTTATATATAAATTTAACAAAATAAGTACAAGACAACTGAAAAGTACAACATATTGTTAAAAGAAATTAAAGAAGATCTAATAAGTGGAAAGGCATACCATGTTCATGGATCAGAAAACACAGTATTATTGATATGGCAATACTCCCCAAATTGATCTACAGATCGAATATGATCTCTATCAAAATTCCATCTGTTGTTTTTGCAGAAATTGATAAGCTGATCTTAAAATTCATATGCAAATTTAAGGGACCTAGAATAGTTAAAATAATTTAGATAAAATTGTAGACATTTGGAGGACTCACACTTCACAATTTCAAAACTTACTACAAAGGTACAGTAATACAAACAGTGTTGTATCAGCATAAGAAGAAACATATATATCAATACAATAGAACTGAGAGTCCAGAAATAAACTCTTCCATATGATTAATTTATTTAGAGAAGGATGACAAGACCATTCAATGGGGTAAGTATAATCTTTTAAACAAATGATGATGGGACAGCTGGATATTTATATGCAAAATAATCAAGGTGAACTCCTACCTCATATCATACACAAAAACAAGCTCAAAACAGCTGAAACGCCTACATATAAGAGATACAAGTATAAAATTCTTAGAAGAAAACATATGAGTCAGTCTTTGTTATCTTGGCTTAGATAATAGGTTCTTAGATACAACACCAAAAGCACAAGTAATGACAGAAAAAAATAGATAAATTGGACTTCATCAAAATTTTAAAAATTGTGTTTAAACAATACCCTCAAGAAAGTGAAAAGGAAGCATGTGGAGTGAGAGAAAATATTTGCTAGTTATA